>NC_069507.1:54152458-54334958 GCF_027579735.1 Bombina bombina | reverse complement strand
GCGTCAAAGTGCAAACAAAAACATACTATTTTGTTACGCATCTTTGCGTTCTAACTAGAGATTTGTTTAGTATTCAGTTGATAGTGGAGAGCACCTAATGGGCTAGGAACGCCGCTAAGAGATGATGACTTTTAAGGAGTGGGAAGTTCTTATGTGTACAATGTTGTATTTCAAGTAAAGGTCTTAGTTACCAGTTAAATGGTCTCTTCTTCTTTCTGTTGAAGACCATGTATTGCATCCTCCCTCCCTTTAATAGTTTTTATACATGGTGGCATGGGTTTATCACAGTTTCCTTAGGATTGTTAGAAGATTTCCATGGCTGAGGTTGGGCTTTTCAGGCTAGCCTTGGAAAGACCATGGACAGTAGGTTAAGGGGGGTAGTTATCAAGCCGTCTACTTTTCTGGCTTCGCCGGCCCAATACGTCCGCCTAAGCTCGCCTACCTTCGCCGCCGCGGACCTTGAATACGTTCGCCTAAGTTATCAAATAAAGCTGTCAAAAAGCCGCGGGGCGATGAGCAGCGGACTGTGACAGTTATCACTCATCCGATCTCGCTGCCCTTCGCCTTTTTCCCAGCTTTATTGCTAGCCTGTCACTAAGCACTCACACTAAACTACACTGTTCTACCCCCTATACCGGCGCCCCCGGAGGCCCCCGCAACTAAATAAAGTTACTAACCCCTAAACCGCCGCTCCTAGACCCTGCCGCAAGTCTTATAAATGTATTAACCCCTAAACCGCCGCTCCCGGACACCGCTGCCACCTACATTATACCTAGTAACCCCTATCCTGCCCCCCCTATACCGTCGCCCTCTATTATAAAATTATTAACCCCTATCCTGCTGATCCCGCACCTCTCCGCAACTAAATAAATAGTTTAACCCCTAAACCGCCGCTCCATGAACCCGCCGCAACCTATATTAAACCTATTAACCCCTATCCTGCCCCCCCTACACCGTCGCCACCTATAATAAATTTATTAACCCCTATCCTGCCCCCCACTACGCCGCCGCCACTGTAATAAAATGATTAACCCCTAAACCTAAGTCTAACCCTAACCATAACGCCCCCCTAACTTAAATATTAATTAAATAAATCTAAATAAATTAACTCTTATTAACTAAATGAATCCTATTTAAAACTAAATACTTACTTATAAAATAAACCCTAATATAGCTACAATATAAATAATAATTATATTCTAGCTATCTTAGGATTTATTTTTATTTTACAGGTACCTTTCAATTTATTTTAACCATGTACAATAACTATTAAATAGTTATTAACTATTTAATAGCTTACCTAGCTAAAATAAAGAGAAATGTACCTGTGAAATAAATCCTAACCTAAGTTACTATTACACCTAACACTACGCTATACTTTAATAAATTATTCCTATTTAAAAATAAATACTTACCTGTAAAATAAACCCTAAGATAGCTACAATATAATTAATAATTATATTATAGCTATCTTAGGATTTATATTTATTTTACAGGTAACTTTGTATTTATTTTAGCTAGTTAGAATAGTTATTAAATAGTTATTAACTATTTAATAACTACCTAGCTAAAAGAAATACAAAATTACCTGTAAAATAAATCCTAACCTAAGTTACAATTAAACCTAATACTACACTATCATTAAATTAACTAAATAAACTACCTACAAATAACTACAATTAAATACAATTACATAAACTAACTAAAGTACAAAAAATAAAAAAAGCTAAGTTACAAAAAATAAAAAATTAAGTTACAAACATGTAAAAAATATTACAACAATTTTAAGCTACTTACACCTAATCTAAGCCCCCTAATAAAATAAAAAACCCCCCCAAAATAAAAAAAATCCCTACCCTATTCTAAATTAAATAAATTTCAAAGCTCTTTTACCTTACCAGCCCTTAAAAGGGCCATTTGTGGGGGCATGCCCCAAAAAGTTCAGCTCTTTTGCCTGTAAAAGAAAATTACAACCCCCCCCAACATTAAAACCCACCACCCATATACCCATACCATACCCCCCAACATATAACCCAAACCCCCCTTACAAAAACCTAACACTAATCCCCTGAAGATCATCCTACCTTGAGTCGTCTTCACTCAGCCGAGCCACCGATGGAACTGAAGAGGACATCCGGAGCGGAAGAAGTTAATCCTCCAAGCGGCGCTGAAGAAATCTTCCATGATTGGATCAGCCAATCGGATTGAACTTGAATCTGATTGGCTGATTCCATCAGCCAATCAGATTTTCCTACCTTAATTCCGATTGGCTGATAGAATCCTATCAGCCAATCGGAATTAAGGTAGGAAAATCTGATTGGCTGATGGAATCAGCCAATCAGATTCAAGTTCAATCCGATTGGCTGATCCAATCAGCCAATCAGATTGAGCTCACATTCTATTGGCTGATCGGAACAGCCAATAGAATGCGAGCTCAATCTGATTGGCTGATTCCATCAGCCAATCAGATTTTTCCTACCTTAATTCCGATTGGCTGATAGAATCCTATCAGCCAATCGGAATTGAGGGGACGCCATCTTGGATGACGTCCCTTAAAGGAGCCGTCATTCGTCGTAGTCCGTCGGTGAAGAAGGTGGTTCCGCGTCGGCGGAAGGAAGATTCAAGACCCGGCTTGGAAGATGACTTCGCCCGGATAGAAGACCTCTTCAGCGCCTCTTTGAAGATGACATCGGCTGGATCGAAGACTTCTTCAGCGCCGCCTGGATGATGACTTCATCGGATGGAAGATTTCTTCAGCGCCGCTTGGAGGATTAACTTCTTCCGCTCCGGATGTCCTCTTCAGTTCCATCGGTGGCTCGGCTGAGTGAAGACGACTCAAGGTAGGATGATCTTCAGGGGATTAGTGTTAGGTTTTTGTAAGGGGGGTTTGGGTTAGATTAGGGGTATGTGGGTGGTGGGTTTTAATGTTGGGGGGGGTTGTATTTTTCTTTTACAGGCAAAAGAGCTGAACTTTTTGGGGCATGCCCCCACAAATGGCCCTTTTAAGGGCTGGTAAGGTAAAAGAGCTTTGAAATTTATTTAATTTAGAATAGGGTAGGGATTTTTTTTATTTTGGGGGGGTTTGTTATTTTATTAGGGGGCTTAGATTAGGTGTAAGTAGCTTAAAATTGTTGTAATATTTTTAACATGTTTGTAACTTAATTTTTTATTTTTTGTAACTTAGCTTTTTTTATTTTTTGTACTTTAGTTAGTTTATGTAATTGTATTTAATTGTAGTTATTTGTAGGTAGTTTATTTAGTTAATTTAATGATAGTGTAGTATTAGGTTTAATTGTAACTTAGGTTAGGATTTATTTTACAGGTAATTTTGTATTTCTTTTAGCTAGGTAGTTATTAAATAGTTAATAACTATTTAATAACTATTCTAACTAGCTAAAATAAATACAAAGTTACCTGTAAAATAAATATAAATCCTAAGATAGCTATAATATAATTATTAATTATATTGTAGCTATCTTAGGGTTTATTTTACAGGTAAGTATTTATTTTTAAATAGGAATAATTTATTAAAGTATAGTGTAGTGTTAGGTGTAATTGTAACTTAGGTTAGGATTTATTTCACAGGTACATTTCTCTTTATTTTAGCTAGGTAAGCTATTAAATAGTTAATAACTATTTAATAGTTATTGTACATGGTTAAAATAAATTGAAAGTTACCTGTAAAATAAATATAAATCCTAAGATAGCTAGAATATAATTATTATTTATATTGTAGCTATATTAGGGTTTATTTTAAAGGTAAGTATTTAGTTTTAAATAGGATTCATTTAGTTAATAAGAGTTAATTTATTTAGATTTATTTAATTAATATTTAAGTTAGGGGGGCGTTAGGGTTAGGGTTAGACTTAGGTTTAGGGGTTAATAATTTTATTACAGTGGCGGCGGCGTAGTGGGGGGCAGGATAGGGGTTAATAAATTTATTATAGGTGGCGACGGTGTAGGGGGGGCAGGATAGGGGTTAATACATTTAATATAGGTTGCGGCGGGTTCAGGGAGCGGCGGTTTAGGGGTTAATACATTTATTATAGTTGCGGTGGGCTCCGGGAGCGGCGGTTTAGGGGTTAATATGTATAGAGTAGCTTGCGGTGGGCTCCGGGAGCGGCGGTTTAGGGGGTAATAACTTTATTTAGTTGCGGCGGTGTAGGGGGGGTCAGATTAGTGGTGTTTAGACTCGGGGTACATGTTAGGGTGTTAGGTGTAGACAGCTCCCATAGAAATCAATGGGATGTCTGTCAGCAGCGAACTTGTACTTTCGCTATGGTCAGACTCCCATTGATTCCTATGGGATCCGCCGCCTCCAGGCTGGCGCTTTGAAAACCAGGTGCGCTGGGCCGTAAAAGTGCCGAGCGTACCTGCTAGTTTTTTGATAGCTAGCAAAAGTAGTGAGAATGTGCCGCACTTGTGTGCGGAACATCTGGAGTGACGTAAGAATCGATCTGTGTCGGACTGAGTCCGGCGGATCGAAGTTTACGTCACAAAATTCTACTTTTGCCGGTCTCGAGCCTTTGATAACTAAGGCGAATCAGCCTCGCCACAAATACGCTGCGGAATTCCAGCGTATTTGAGGTTGACGGCTTGATAACTAGGCCCCTAAGCCTCCCCTTGGTGTGTGTTTTTCTTACAACCTAGCAGTTCAAAAACCTCTAAAAGGGACAGTTTACTTGAAAAAGTTTATTGTTAAAAAAGATAGAGAATCCTCTTATTTCCCATTCCCCAGTTTTGCAAAACCAACACGGTTATAATAATATACTTTTTATCTCTGTGATTACCTTGTATCTAAGCCTCTGCAGACTGCCCCCTTATCTCAGTCCCTTTGACAGACTTGCATTTTAACAATCAGTGCTGACTCCTAAATAACTCTATGGGAGTAAGCACAATGGTATCTCTATAGCACACATGAACTAGCACTGTCTAACTGTGAAAAACAGTAAAAATTTACTGAAATAAGAGGCGGTTTTCAGAGATTTAGAAATCAGTTTGAGCCTATCTAGGTTTAGCTTTCACAAAGAATACCAAGAGAACAAAGCTAATTGGATGATAAAAGTCATTAGAAAGTTGTTTAAAATTGCATGCCCTATCTGAACCATGAAAGTTTCATTTTGACTAGGCTGTTAATTTAAAGGTTGGTATACTTGTGCCCTCTGAACCCAGGAGGTCACAACTTGATTGTAGTCAGAGAGTGATGGCCAGGCTCAATTGTGAGGGGCAGATAGTGAAGGTGGTAGCCTAGGCAGAGCTAAGCCTTGGTGCAGTCCGCATTTGGGCCGCTTATCTCTTGTAGTATGAGGAGCTAGAGACTCACCTGCTGCTATCTGAATTAAAGTAAGTTTAATCAGTTAATATTTGTTTACCTAATAAAAGTATGTTTTCTGCATTCTTGCCTTTGGGGCCTATTTATGAAAAGTCATTGCGGATCATGTCCAACAGACCTCGCTGAATGCGGAGAGCAATACGCTCTCCGCATTCAGCATTGCACCAGCAGCTCTTGTAAACTGCTGGTGTCAATCAACCCGATCGTATTCGATCAGGTTGAACTGTGGCAACCTCTGTCCGCCTCCTCAGAGCAGGCGCACAGGTTATGGAGTAAAACTGGTGTTTCTGGCGAGATTGAAGGCTCGCCAGACACACAGGACTTCAAGCTCCATAGGGCACTTGATAGATATGCCCCTTTGTGTGTTTTGTTTAGGGGGGTCAAAGGGGATGTGTATATAGCAACCTAAGTGAGGGGTAGCTACCTGGCAGGGACTAAAAGTAATAATTTAATCTATTATGAACCATTCTACCATCTTCAACTGATGTGCAAACGGATGTGCAAACTGATGTGCAAACTGATGTGCAAACGGATGTGCAAACGGATGTGCAAACTGATGTGCAAACGGATGTGCAAACTGATGTGCAAACGGATGTGCAAACTGATGTGCAAACGGATGTGCAAACGGATGTGCAAACTGATGTGCAAACGGATGGATTTCAATACTGAATGCTTAAAAGTTTGCCATTTTTTCAAACAGTCAACTATTAATCATTTTCACAACAAAACAGATTTATGGACATTTATTTTCTATGTACAGTCTCTGTAGCTATGAACTCCATATACATAATACAGGAAACAGCTAATCCTGGCAAAAAGTATAATATATTTAAAATATCTAAACATCTTAAGAGTATTATGGTTTATATGGTTACACTCATCTATATAAAATCCATTATAATATAAATATGCATGAAATAATTGTGCATTATGTCTTTTTTTGCAGATATGATTTTCCAAACAAACAAATGCACATTCAAGAGAAAAGCAAAAATTACAGAAAAATAGACAGAATATCTTTGAAAATGACAACAAAACGAGCTTCCATATGATTTTTTTTTATTACTAATTTTTATTTGACATACTTTTATAAATGTACTGTATATATATATATATATATATATATATATATATATATATATATACAGTATTTTACAAAGGTGAGTACACCCCTCACATTTTTGTAAATATTTTATTATATCTTTTCATCTGACAACACTGAAGAAATTACACTTTACTACAATGTAAAGTAGTGAGTGTACAACCTGTATAACAGTGTAAATTTGCTGTCCCCTCAAAATAACTCAACACACAGCCATTAATGTCTAAACCGTTAGCAACAAAAGTGAGTACACCCCTAAGTGGAAATGTCCAAACTGGGACAAAAGTGTCAATATTTTGTGTGGCCACCATTATTTTCCAGCACTGCCTTAACCCTCTTGGGCATGGGGTTCATAAGAGCTTCACATATTGCCACTGGAGTCCTCTTCCACTCCTCCATAACAACATCACAGAGCTGGTGGATGTAAGAGACCTTGCACTCCCCCACCTTTCATTTGATGATGCCCCACAGATGCTCAATAGGGTTTAGGTCTGGAGACATGCTTGGCCAGTCCATCACCTTTACTCTCAGCTTCTTTAGCAAGGCAGTGGTCGTCTTGGAGGTGTATTTGGGGTCATTATCATGTTGGAATACTGCCCTGCGGCCCAGTCTCCGAAGGGAGAGGATCATGCTCTGCTTCAGTATGTCACAGTACATGTTGGCATTCATGGTTCCCTCAATGAACTGTAGCTCCCCAATGCCGGCAGCACTCATGTAGGCCCAGACCATGACACTCCCACCACCAAGCTTGACTGTAGGCAAGACACACTTGTCTTTGTACTCCTCACCTGGTTGCCACCACACACACTTGACACCATCTGAACCAAATAAGTTTATCTTGGTCTCATTGGACCACAGGACAGGGTTCCAGTAATCCATGTCCATAGTCTGCTTGTCATCAGCAAACTGTTTGCAGGTTTTTTGTGTGCATCATCTTGGGATCTTCTGGGATGACAGCCATGCAGACCAATTTAATGCAGTGTTGCAGTGTATGGTCTGAGCACTGACAGGCTAAGCCCCCACCCCTTCAATCTCTGCAGCAATGCTGGCAGCACTCATACGTCTATTTCCCAAAGACAAACTCTGGATATGACGGTGAGCATGTGCACTCAACTTCTTTTGGTCGACTATGTGAGAACGATAATACGAAATTTAACACACCTGCTCCCCATTCACACCTGAGACCTTGTAACACTAACAAGTCACATGACACCGGGGAGGGAAAATGGCTAATTGGGCCCAATTTGGACATTTTCACTTACGGGTGTACTTACTCTTGCTGCCAACGGTTTAGATATTAATGGCTGTGTGTTGAGTTATTTTGAGGGGGCAGCAAATTTACACTGTTATACAGGCTGTACAATCACTACTTCACATTGTAGCAAAGTGTCATTTCTTCAGTGTTTCACATGAAAAGATATAATAAAATATTTTCAAAAATGTGAGGGGTGTACTCACTTTTGTGAGATACTGTATATATATATATATATATATATATATATATATATATATATATATATCTCTGTAGTAACTTTTTATTAGCTGCCAAAATGAAATAATAAATATGACAAGACCCTGTCCCCAGGCACCAATCACCTTTCTGAGCTTTGCAGTCCATACAGCTTAGCTGTCAAAGCCACCTAATGTTATTAAATACATAAACTTCATATAGCAGCTCAGGTATTTAAAAAAAAAACACTGAAACAAAATTTAAAAAAAAATCCAAATAACAATTGGCTAGGTTATGGCGTTATGGCTGCTTGCTAATTTCGTGTACGTTATTTTCACCGCTCACCTCCCAATAGCGCTGCTATTACAGGTTTGCAAAAAGCAGGCTTGCGCGGGCGATATGGTGGCATTGAGATCCATGCTTCACCCAAATACAAGCGCTGCTTTGACGTGCTTGTGCACGATTTCCCCATAGACATCAATGGGGAGAGCCGGCAAAAAAAAAAGCCTAACACCTGCGATCCCGGAAATAAAAGCTCCGTAACGCAGCCCCATTGATGTCTATGGGGAAAGAAAAAGTTATGTTTAAACCTAACACCCTAACATAAAAACCATGTCTAAACACCCCTAATCTGCTGGGGTTAATAACTGTATGTAGGTGGCCACCTACATATAGTTATTAACCCCTAATTTGATGACCCCAACATCGCCGCCACCTACATAATGTTATTAACCCCTAATCTGCCGCCCCTAACATCGCCGCCACCTACATAAAACTATTAACCCCTAATCTGACACCCTTGACATCGCTGCCACCTAAATACGCTTATTAACCACTAATCTGCCACCCTTAACATCGCCGCCACCTACATTACAGTTATTAACCCCTAATCTGCTGCCCCCAATGTTGCCGCCACTATACTAAAATTATTAACCGCTAAACCTCTGGCCTCCAACATCACTAACACTAAATAAATATATTAACCCCTAAACCTAACGTAACCCTAAGCATAACCCTAACCCTTCCTAACTTAAATATAATTAAAATTAATCTAAATACAACTTACAATTATTACCTAAATAATACCTATTTAAAACTAAATACTTACCTGTAAAATAAAACCTAAGCTAGCTACAATATAACTAATAGTTATAATAGTTTTTAGGTTTTATTTTTATTTCACAGGTAAGTTTGTATTTATTTTAACTAAGTAGACTAGTTAGTAAATAGTTATTAACTATTTACTAGCTACCTAGTTAAAATAAATACAACCTTACCTGTAAAATAAAACCTAACCTGCCTTACACTATCTTACCATTATGTTACCATCTTCAAGACATCTGGCGTGAAGCATCCTCTTCTTCTGATGGTCAACGTAGAATGAAGTTTCCCTTTAAGGTACGTCATCCAAGATGGCGTCCCTTACATTCTGATTGGCTGATAGAATTCTATTAGCCAATAGGAATTAAAGGGGAAAAAATCCTATTGGCTGTTGAAATCAGCCAATAGGATTGATCTTTCATCCTATTGGCTGATCTAATCAGCCAATAGAATGCGAGCTCAATCCTATTGGCTGATTAGATCAGCCAATAGGATGAAAGCTCAATCCTATTGGCTGATTGCAACAGCTAATAGGATTTTTTCCCCTTTAATTGCTATTGGCTGATAGAATTCTATCAGCCAATCGGAATGTAAGGGACGCCATCTTGGATGACGTACCTTAAAGAGAAACTTCATTCCACGTTGACCATCGGAAGAAGAGGATGCTCTGCGCCGCATGTCTTGAAGATGGACCCGCTCCATGCCGGATGGATGAAGATAGAAGATGCCGTCTGAATGAAGACTTCTGGCCTGCTTGGATGAAGACTTCTGCCGGCTTCGATGAGGCCTTCTGCCGCTTGGATGAGGATGGATGTCTGGTCTTCGAAAGCTGTAAGTGGATCGTCGGGGGTTAGTGTTAGGTTTTTTAAGGGTTTATTGGGTGGGTTTTATTTTTATATTAGGGTTTGGGCAATGTAAAAGAGCTAAATGCCCTTTTAAGGGCAATGCCCATCCAAATGCCCTTTTCAGGGCAATGGTTAGCTTAGGTTTATTTAGATAGGTTTTTATTTGGGGGGTTTGGTTGTGTGGGTGGTGGGTTTTACTG
Source organism: Bombina bombina (assembly GCF_027579735.1). Lineage (NCBI taxonomy): Eukaryota > Metazoa > Chordata > Amphibia > Anura > Bombinatoridae > Bombina > Bombina bombina. The sequence continues at coordinate 54,324,928 of NC_069507.1, read as the reverse complement.
TTATGGGGTTGTTTGTATTTTTTTTTTTTACAGGTAAAAGAGCTGATTTCTTTGGGGCAATGCCCAGCAAAAAGCTCTTTTAAGGGCCATTGGCAGTTTAGTGTAGGCTAGTGTTTTTTCTATTTTGGGGGGCTTTTTTATTTTGATAGGGCTATTAGATTAGGAGTAATTCATTTTTATTTTTGCTAATTTTGTTTTTATTTTGTGTAATTTAGTGTTTATTTTTTTGTAATTTAGATAAATGTATTTGATTAATTTAATTTATTTTATTGTAATGTTAGTTTTTAGTGTAAGGCAGGTAAGGTTTTATTTTACAAGTAACTTTGTATTTATTTTAGCTAGGTAATTAGTAAATAGTTAATAACTATTTGCTAACTAGTCTACCTAGTTAAAATAAATACAAACTTACCTGTGAAATAAAAATAAAACCTAAAATAGCTACAATGTAACTATTAGTTATATTGTAGCTAGCTTAGGTTTTATTTCACAGGTAAATATTTTGTTTTAAATAGGTATTATTTAGGTAATAATTGTAAGTTTTATTTAGATTTATTTTAATTTTCTTTAAGTTAGGGGGTGTTAGGGTTAGGGTTATGCTTAGGGTAAGGCAGAGCTTTCCAAACTTTTTATGTTGGTGACACACTTTTTAGACCTACATCATTTCGTGACACAGTAATTCATTTGTACTAGCAAACAGGAGGTTAAACTAACTTGTTTTAAGAGATACGGACACATACATGAATTATATAATAATGAAATGTATTTACAAGTAACAGTATATAAGTGTGCAAGAATTAAAAAAAAAGTTTAATAACACCAATAGCTACTTGAAATTTTAATGGGATGTATGAGGTTTATGGGATGAACACAGTTTCTGAATATTTGGTGGAATATTCGATAAAGACACTCGCATTTTATCATCAAGCATTTTTAAGCTTCCACTTCCTATCCATATAGCAAGAGCAGGAGCAGCAATGCACTACTGGGAGCTAGCTGCAGAAAATAACCCCTCTGACTTCAGCTCAGCGTTTAAGCTGCCGCCCTCAGAGCTCGGTGAGTCCGATTGACTACTGACCACGCTGCAAACACATTGCTCTCCCATTTACTGACTACACATGCAGTCACGAGCCAATTAAGGAGACTACACGTGCAGTCAGGAGCCAATGTGCCGCCAATGGGAATAGTTTCAGTTCCCAATGAGCTGCGCCAATAGGTTAAGATGCTCTGTGTCCCCCTAGGTATAAATCACGTGTCAACCATGTGATATGCGTAGCAGGCAGGCGGAAAGTGAGAAACCAAAAAAAAAAATTAAAAAAATTTGTGCTGAAGCAGGGACACACCTACACACTGCTGCCGACACACTAGTGTGTCCCGACACACAGTTTGGAAAGCACTGGGGTAAGGGTTACATTAGGGTCAGGATTAGGGGTTAATAGGTTTATTATAGTGGCGGTGTGGGTGGACGGCAGATTAGGGTTAATAATATTTAAATAGTGTTTGCGATGCGGGAGGGCAGCGGTTTAGGGGTTGATCATTTTATTATAGTGGCGACGATGTCGGGAAGCGGCGGAATAGGGGTTAATACATTTTTTAAGTGGCGACAATGTCCGGAGCGGCAGATTAGGGGTTAATGATTTTATTTTAGTTTTTGCGATGCGGGAGGGCCTCGGTTTAGGGGTTAATAGGTAGTTTATGGGTGTTAGTGTACTTTGTGACAGTTTAGTTATGAGTTTTATGCTACAGCTTTGTAACGTAAAACTCATAACTACTGACTTTAGATGGCGGTACGTATCTTGTCATTTTAGGCTGTACTGCTAATTTTTTGGCCTCACTGTAAAACTCGTAATAGAAGCGCTATGGAAGTCCCATTGAAAAAGGACTTTTCTTAAAGTGCGGTACTGATGTTGCATGACGGCCAAAAAGGTGTGCGGTATACCTATACCTACAAGACTTGTAATAGCGGCGTTAGTGCAAAAGCATCGTTATGGGTCATAACGATGCTTTTTGAGTCATAACGCAAAACTCATAATCTAGCAGAATATAAATTATGTTTACCGGATAATTTCATTTCCATCGTGGGGAGGAGAGTCCACAGCTTCATTCATTACTTGTGGGAATTAAGAACCTGGCCACCAGGTGGAGGCAAAGACACCCCAGCCAAAGGCTTAAATACCTCCCTCACTTCCCTCATCACCCAGTCATTCTGCCGAGGGAACAAGGAACAGAAGGAGAAATATCAGGGTATAAATGGTGCCAGAAGGATAATATTAATTTTAGGTCCGCCCACCGGAGCAACAAGCGAGAGCCATGGACTCTCCTCCCCATGATGGAAATGAAATTATCAGATAAGCATAATTTATAATTTCTATCTAAAGGGGAGGAGAGTCCACAACTTCATTCATTACTTGTGGGAACAAATACCCAAGCTCTAGAGGACACTGAATGAAAAAAACAGGAGGGCAAATAAGGCAGACCCTAATCTGAGGGCACCATAGCCTGTAAAACCTTTCTCCCAAAAACTGCTTCTGCCGAAGCAAAAACGTAAAATTTGTTACATTTTGTAAAGGTATGTAAGGAGGACCAGGTAGCTGCCTTACAAATCTGCTCCATAGAGGCCTCATTCTTGAAGGCCCAAGAAGAAGCCACAACTCTAGTTGAATGAGCCGTGATCCTCTGAGGAGGCTTATGTCCCACTGTCTCATAGGCCAAGCGAATCATGCTCCTCAACTAAAAAGACAAAAACGTTTAAGAAGCCTTCTGCCCCTTGCGCTTCCCTGAATACACCACAAAAAGAGATGTAGACTGTCTGAAATCCTTCATAGCCTGAAGATAAAACTTCAAAGCACGAACCACATCCAAATTATGAAGTAACCTCTCCTTAGGAGAAGAAGGGTTAGAACACAAAGAAGGAACAACTATTTCCTGATTGATGTTACGGATAGACACAACCTTGGGAATAAATCCCAAACCAGTGCGAAGAACAGCCTTAGCAACATGAAAAACCAGATAAGGAGGCTCATATTGCAAGGCCGCCAACTCAGATACTCTGCATGCCGATGCAATAGCCAACAAAAATAGAACCTTCCAAGAAAGTAACTTAATGTCAAGAGAGTGCATAGGTTCAAACGGAACCCTCTGCAACACCTTCAGAACCAAGTTCAAGCTCCAGGGAGGAGCGGACTGTCTGAAAACAGGCCTGACTCTAGACAGAGCCTGTAGAAAAGACTGTATATCAGGAAGCTCAGCGATCCTCTTGTGCAACAGAACAGATAAAGCCGAAATCTGTCCCTTCAAGAAACTGGCGGCTAGCCCCTTCTCCAGTCCATCCTGGAGAAAGGACAGAATCCTGGATACCTTAACCTTGTGCCAAGGTTATCCATACTTCTCACACCAGGACAAGTATGTCCTCCACACCTTATGATAGATGCGACAAGTGACCGGCTTCCTGGCCTGAAAAAGAGTATCAATCACTCTATCAGAGAACCCTCTCTTAGCTAAGACTAAGCATTCAATCTCCATGCAGTCAGCCTCAGAGAATCTAGATTTAGATGTTGAAAGGGACCCTGTACCAACAGATCCCTGTGATAGGGTAACCTCCATGGAGGAGACAATGACATCCCCACCAGATCCGCAAACCACGTCCTCCGTGGCCACGATGGAGCAATCACAATAGCCGAAGCTTGCTCCTGCTTGATGTGGGCCACTACTCGAAGTAGAAGTGGCAACGGTGGAAAAACGTAAACTAGGTTGAACCCCCAAGGGACTGCTAAAGCGTCTGTCAGCTCTGCCTGGGGATCCCTGGATCGCAACCCATATTTGGGTAGCTTGCAATTGAGTCTAGACGCCATGAGATCTATCTCCGGCGTCCCCCATCTGAGACAAATCTCCGCAAACACCTTAGGGATGGAGAGACCATTCCCCCGGATGGAAGGACTGCCTGCTTAGAAAATCCGCTTCCCTGTTGTCCACACCCGGAATGTGGATTGCTGAGAGTGAGCAGCTGTGGGACTCCATTCCAATATCCGAGAAACCTCCCTCATTGCTAGGGAGCTTCCCGTCCCCCCTGATGGTTGATGTAAGCTACTGAGTTAATGTTGTCTGTCTGGAACCTGATGAAGTTGAACAACCCCAGTAGAGGCCACGCCTTCAGAGCATTGTAGATCGCTCGAAGAATATTGATTGGAAGGAGAGACTCTTCTCAAGACCACCTTACCTGTGCCATCCTGGCACCCCAAACAGCACCCCATCCTGCTAGACTCGCGTCCGTGGTCACAATCTCCCAGGACAATCTCAGGAAGGATGTCCCCTGGGACAGTTGTTGTGGACGGATCCACCAAGAAAGGGAATCCCTCGTCCGAACATCCAGAAAAATCTGTTCAGATAGATCTGAATGATCGCCGTTCCACTGTCTCAACATGCACAGTTGAAGAGGTCTGAGATGGAACCTGGCGAATCGAATGACATCAATGCTGGACACCATGAGCCCGATCACCTCCATACTCTGAGCCACCGAGGGACTGGAGGAGGACTGAAGGGCAAGACAGGTGGACGCAATATTCCTGCATCTCTGATCTGTGAGAAATATCTTCATTGATATAGAATCTATTATCGTTCCCAGGAACTCCACCCTGTTGCTGGGAATCAGGCAGCTCTTTCCTGAGTTTATCTTCCAACCGTGAGATTGGAGTAACGAAAGAAGGGCCGTGGAGTGATCCTCTGCGAGACTGAACGACAGCGCCTGGACTAGGATGTTGTCCAGATAGCGCGCCACAGCAATGCCTCTGGATCTGGCCACTGCAAGTAGTGCCCCGAGAACCTTCCTAAAGACTCTCTGGGCCGTCGCAAGACCAAAGGGAAGGGACACAAACTGGAAATATTGGTCCAGAAACGCAAATCTCAGGAACCTGAAGTGATCCCTGTGGATCAGCACATGAAGGTAGGCATCCTTCAAGTTTATTGTCATCATGAACTGACCCTCTTGAACTAGGGGCAGAATCGATCTGATCGTTTCCATTTTGAACGATGGAACAGCCAGAAACTTGTTTAAACATTTTAGGTCTAGAATCTGGCGGAACATGCCCTCCTTCTTTGGGACCACAAAAAGGTTTGAATAGTACCGTAGACCCCTTTCTGCTGGGGGTACTGGTACAATAATTTAGAGAGAAGAGAGATCCCTCACACAGTCTAGAAAGGCGTCTCTCTTTTCTGGTCTGGAAGACAGATTTGACAGGAGGAATCTGCCCCTGGGCGGATGAGATCTTAACCCTAATCTGCAACCAGGTCTCTGAGAAGAGAGATAATCTGCCCCCTACTTGGTCCAGAGACCGGTCGGGGGCCACCTCTTCATGCCGACTTTGTTTTGGCGGGCTTCTTGTTCTGCTTGGACTTATTCCAAGACTGAGCTGGTTTCCAAGTACCCTTGGACTGATCCACTTTTGCAGCGGGCTGCTGGCGTTGGGCCTTGTCCGCACGAAAGGGACGAAAAGTAGATCCCTTAGGCTTAACCTTTTAATGCTGCAGTAGGAAAGTGCCCTTGCCTCCCATAACCGTGGATATAATCGAGTCCAATCCTGGACCGAACAGGATCTTTCCCTGAAAGGGAAGAGATAGAAGTCTGGACTTAGAGGTCATAATCGCAGACCACGATTTTAGCCACAGATCCCTGCGGGCTAATACGGAAAAACCTGACACCTTTACATTCAGGCAAATAATTTACATATTGGCATCACAAATAAAAGAATTAGCAACCTTCAAGGCCTTAATTCTCTCCTGTATCTCGTCGAGTGGAATCTCCCTCTCGAACATGTCAGACACAGACTAGCACCAATATGTCGCAGCTCCAGCACCTGCAGCTACCGCCGATGCCAGCTAAAGAACAAACCCTGTGTGTTGGAACATCTTTTTTAACATGTTCTCCAACATTTTATCCATGGGCTCTTTAAACGACGAACTATCCTCAAGAGGAATCGTCGTCCACTTTGCAAGCGTAGGGATAGCACCTTCCACCTTAGGGACAGTCCCCCATAGCTCAAGCTGAGAGTCCGGGACGGGGAACAGCTTCTTAAAGGAAGAAGGGGAAAAGGAAGAACCTAATCTCTCCCATTCATTCTTAATAATGTTAGCCATCTTAACAGGAACCGGGAAGGTCTGAGGTACCACCCTGTCCTCATACACTTTATCAAGCTTAGGAATTGAAGGTTCCTCCGGTGGTTTTGGTTCCAGAACCTCGAGGGTAGCAAGCACCTGCTTCAGCAAAAAGCGCAAATTTTCCATCCTAAACCTAAAGTCAGGCTCCTCTGCAGTGGGAACATTAGATGACATGGACTCCGACCCAGAAGGAACACCCTCCGAAGAGTCGGAGTCGTCCTCATCAGTGGACAATCTTTCCAAGATATCCATTGGAGTATAAGAGACGCCGGATCGCCATATATTACCTTACGCTTGCGCTTTGCAGAATGTGGTAAGGCACTTATCACCTTAGAGACCGCCATTTGCAGTTAATCCGCAAAATCTTATGGCCAACGGATCTCTCCCGTAGGAGAAATAGACATGCCCTGGGGCGCTGCATGTGTACTCGGAGATGTATGTAGGGAACGCACCTCACAGGACGGGGAGCCCTCAGAGGTGAATGGCTCAGTAGTACTAGACATCCTTTTCTTTTGAGATGTCGTGACTTTATCAAGGAATGTGGAACATAGTTTAGCAGGCGGATCTACCAGAACTTCCTCACAATAAACACAGGTACTAGACTTAGTTAAAGAGGGAGTACCCTCTTACGCGTCAGAGTCCTCCATAGCTTGTGGCTTTAGTAAGGACTAGTTATAATCTAATAAAAAAGGCACCTTTATAACCTCCAATGGCCGGGGCACTCACCACCTCCTATGACCCGGACCACAGAAACCGTTATGTCTCCTGCGCCGCCGATCAAGCAAGGAAGTCAATAGGGCCCACCCGACAGAAGGAATGCCTTGCAGGACCGCCCCTGCACTATGCACCAAAACTGTCACGCAAATACTCCCGGAAATGAAACTAAAGTCCATTGCCAGAGCCACATCTCACACATATCGCACCAATGACACAACAAACAATATTATGCACAAACGCCCCCTGTACAATAATCCCCCTACCAGGGATATTAACCCTTGATTCTATAAAGATAAAGATAAAAGGTATCACACTGTGACCCTGTCTTCTGCGTTATCATTATGTGTATAAAAAATGAAACAATCTTACCAGAATCCAAGCCGTGGAACAGGAACACGGCCTCTCAAGTGTGACAGTGTAGTAGCATCGCTCCTGACATGGACTTGAGTGTAGAAAGCAGGCAGCGAAACTCGTCAACGCTGATTGCCTATGGAGCTGTTAATCTGAGTCGGGATGGTTTCGCAAAAAGACTCTCCCTGCATCTCTGGACTCTAACTTTCACCCAAGCTCTCACTGAGAGGCTGAAAAAGCAACTTAAAACTCCAGTCCCATTCTGAAGAGTACTACCCTCCATAACAGACTACTCAGAATCTTCCGACACTTCTCTGCCAACCTCCTGTGACAAAAGGCAAAGAATGACTGGGGGATGAGGGAAGTGGGGGAGGTATTTAAGCCTTTGGCTGGGGTATCTTTGCCTCCTCCAGGTGGCATGGTTCTTAATTCCCACAAGTAATGAATGAAGCCGTGGACTCTCCTCCCCTTTAGATGGAAATAAACAATATTTACATGTTTGCAAAGGAGTTGAGAAACTTGTCAAAAAACTAACAAAAACAAAAAAAATAAACCCTCTAAGAAAATGGCATATCATAGGTCTATCAAAAAATATTTTTGCAAGGATTTTCTGAAAGATTAATAAAAGCAAAGTACAGTATCTCACAAAAGTACACCCCTCACATTTTTGTAAATATTTTATTATATCTTTTCATGTTACAACACTGAAGAAATGACACTTTGCTACAATGTAAAGTAGTGAGTGTACAGTCTTTATAACAGTGTACATTTGCTAGTAGTAAAGAGGTGAGATAGACCACGGATTCTTCAATGGTAAAAAAACATTTCTTTATTTAAAGCATTTAAAATTCATGATGGCTTTCCATCAGAAAAAAAACATCACAACTGAATCCCAGAACTTGACTGTCACAATTGCTGACGCGTTTAGGCTGTGTAAATTTGCTGTCCCTTCAAAATAACTCAACACACAGCCATTAATGTCTAAACCATTGGCAACAAAAGTGAGTACACCCCTAAGTGGAAATGTCCAAATTGGGCACAGTTAGCAATTTTCCCTCCCCGGGGTCATGTGACTCGTTAGTGTTACAAGGTCTCAGGTGTGAATGGGGAGCAGGTGTGTTAAAGTTGGTGTTATCGCTCTCACACTCTCTCATATTGGTAACTGGAAGTTCAACATGGCACCTCATGGCAAAGAACTCTCTGAGGATCTGAAAAAAAGAATTGTTGCTCTACATAAAGATGGCCTTGGCTATAAGAAGATTGCCAAGACCCTGAAACTGAGCTGCAGCACAGTAGGAAGACCATACAGCGGTTTCACAGTACAGGTTCCACTCAGAACAGGCCTCGCCATGGTCGACCAAAGAAGTTGAGTGCACGTGCTTAGCATCATATCTAGAGGTTGTCTTTGGGAAATAGACATATGAGTGCTGCCAGCATTGCTGCAGAGGTTGAAGGGGTGGGGGGTCAGCTTGTAAGTGCTCAGACCATACGCCGCACACTGAATCAAATTGGTCTGCATGGCTGTCGTCCCAGAAGGAAGCCTCTTCTAAAGATGATCCACAAGAAAGTCTGCAAACAGTTTGCTGAAGACAAGCAGACTAAGGACATGGATTACTGGAACCATGTTCTGTGGTCCGATGAGACCAAGATAAACTTATTTGGTTCAGATGGTGTCAAGCGTGTGTGGCGGCAACCAGGTGAGGAGTACAAAGACAAGTGTGTCTTGCCTACAGTCAAGAATGGTGGTGGGAGTGTCATGGTCTGGGCCTGCATGAGTGCTGCCGGCACTGGTAAGCTACAGTTCATTGAGGGAACCATGAATGCCAACATGTACTGTGACATACTGAAGCAGCGCATGATCCCCTCCCTTCGGAGACTGGGCCGCAGGGCAGTATTCCAACATGATAACGACCCCAAACACACCTCCAAGATGACCACTGCCTTGCTAAAGAAGCTGAGGGGAAAGGTGATGGACTCGCCAAGCATGTCTCCAGACCTAAATCCTATTGAGCATCTGTGGGGCATCCTCAAATGGAAGGTGGGGGAGCGCAAGGTCTCTAACACCCACCATCTCTGTGATGTCGTCATGGAGGAGTGGAAGAGGACTCCAGTGGCAACCTGTGAAGCTCTGGTGAACTCCATGCCCAAGAGGGTTAAGGCAGTGCTGGAAAATAATGGTGGCCACACCAAATATTGACACTTTGTGCCCAATTTGGACATTTCCATTTAAGGGTGTACTCACTTTTGTTGCTAATGGTTTAGACATTAATGGCTGTGTGTTGAGTTATTTTGAGGGGACAGCAAATTTACACTGTTATACAGGCTGTACACTCAATACTTTACATTGTAGCAAAGTGTCATTTCTTCAGTGTTGTCACATGAAAAGATATGATAAAATATTTACAAAAATGTGAGGGGTGTACTCACTTTTGTGAGATACTGTATATAAGAGACAAAAGCAAAATTGATACTTGACTATTAATCAAGTGAATATTGATAATAACTATGTAATATAGCTTAATGCAGTTTTTAACTAATAATTATAATTTATGACGTGTGCACAGTTAATCATTTCATATTATTTCATAGTATTTTTATCATTAAAACTTTTAAATCCCCAAACATTTGATTGCAACCACAATTTTTTTTCTTTATTTAATTTGTCAACCGGTTTCAATTTTTTAAAGTTGTGTAAAGCTCAAGCCTTTGGTTGCTTTAGTTGGGAGTTTCGTAAGCCTGTTTTCAAAAACTAGGTTTTCCGCCTGTAATTTATGGAAAATGTTTGTCACTCTATGCTTCCCATTTGCAAGCATTTTAGTTGATGGATAATTTTCAATCCCCTTTAATATAACAAACAGAACTAGACAGGTGAGCCCTTTGTTGTCCATTTTATTTGCTTTCATTCTTACTTCATTACCTGTCAAAATGAGAAAAAATAGAGATATTCTATTGGGCAATTTGCTTAGAATACATAAGATCTATATGTTTTCCCTTCTAAAGGAATTCAAACTATTTTATGAAGTCCCTAATTCACAACTTAAAAATGGAAAATTAAATATCAATTTGCCATTTGTCCTAAGATAAAATTGATATCTATCTATCTATTTAACCCATATATTCAGCCAACATCATAAACATACTTTTGTTTTCATTTGGCAAAATCTTTTGAATTCATTTTTTAAATTACATTTTTAATATATTAAAGAAATATATCATAGCATCTTGGGAATCTAAAAATATTTATTGGTTAAAAAGAAGCAAGGTTATTAAGGTTAATATTGTGCCTATAGTGCTTTATATTATTCAGTCTCTTCCAATCTCTATTACTCATACATATTTATATATTTGGTATAAAAATAGTAGAATAAAAAGGAAAACTCTATTCAAACCCAAATACAGATGGGGATTTTCATTTATAATGCTGTTTAGCATTTAAAGTCTTCATTTCAAAGCTTTAAAAATAATATATTAGGTGTTACTTATGTCAATTTTGAGAGGGGCCTGGAATCTAACTCCCTCACTTCCCATTGACTTACATTATAAACTGAGTTTCAATTTACAACGGTTTCGATTTACAACCATTCCTTCTGGAACCTAACCCCGGTGTTAAATGAGGGCTACCTGTATATGATTATTCTCAATAGAGTATATAACACTGGTCATCTATTGATTTGTCTGGTATGTCTAGAATTCAACATCTTATCATAAATTTAAATTTTAAAATGTGGGAAAAATGTAAGGTTATAACCATCTAATTTGGCATTGTTCTGAGACAATCCTGAATTCTCACCAGAAAAATATTTAATATTGAAATAACGCGCCTTAAGATTACTACGTTTTTATGTGTGCTAACCCAACTGCTTTAAAACTAAATTGGAAAACCTGATGTGCAAAATACATATTTTACATTCCTATGTTCTTCACATAAATTACTTTTTATTACAAAATATATATTTCTATGTATATATCTGATTCTGTTCATGTAAAATACATATCTATACCCATATATCTTTCAACATGCTCTCTATGATACCATTTTGTAGCATTTAAAAGGATGTTAAAATGTTTTTTTCTTTAAACTCCTTGTTGGGGTGCAAGTGCTTAGATCTCAACAAACTTCTGATGTAAGCACTTGTGATCAGATCATGGGGTACTGCCTACACTGCTAGGCATGCCCCCAGTCCGATTCTTGCTTGCATCAAAGGGGGAGGCTGCAGGACGCCATTAAGGTAGGATGTTCCATGTCATCCTTCCTAAACTTAGGACGACATGGAATGTCCTAATGGCGTGAAGGGGTTAAAGTCATTATGTGTCAACAATTAAAGGGACATGAAACCCAACATTTTTGTTTCATGATTAAGAGCATGATTAAGAAAGAGCATACAATTTTTATCAAGTTTCCAATGTAAACTCGTGCACGATTTCCCCATAGGAATCAACGGGGGAGAGCCGGCTGAAAAAAAACCTAACACCTGCAAAAAAACAGCTTAAAGCTCCTAACGCAGCCCCATTGATTCCTATGGGGAAACACATTTTATGTCTAAACATCCCTAATCTTACACTTATTAACCCCTAATCTGCCGCCCCCGACATCGCCGACACCTACATTATAATATTAACCCCAATCTGCCGCTCCGGACCCCGCCGCCACTTACAGTATAGTTATTAACCCGTAATCTGCTGCCCCCAACATCGCAGAACCCTACATTATATTTATTAACCCCTAATCTGTCACCCCCAATGTCGCTGCAACCTAACTACATTTATTAACCCCTAATCTGCCGCCCCCAACGTCGCTGCCACTATATTAAATGTATTAACCCCTAAACCTAAGTCTAACCCTAAACCTAACCCCCCAATTTAAATATAATTTAAATATATCTAAATAAATATTCCTATCATTAACTAAATTATTCCTATTTAAAACTAAATACTTACCTATAAAATAAACCTTAAGCTAGCAACAATATACCTAACAGGCAAGTTTGTATTTATTTTAACTAGGTACAATAGTTACTAAATAGTTATTAACTATTTAATAGCTACCTAGTTAAAATAAATTCAAATTTACCTGTAAAAACAGAATTTATGTTTACCTGATAAATTTCTTTCTCCAACGGTGTGTCCGGTCCACGGCGTCATCCTTACTTGTGGGATATTCTCTTCCCCAACAGGAAATGGCAAAGAGCCCAGCAAAGCTGGTCACATGATCCCTCCTAGGCTCCGCCTACCCCAGTCATTCGACCGACGTTAAGGAGGAATATTTGCATAGGAGAAACCATATGGTACCGTGGTGACTGTAGTTAAAGAAAATAAAATATCAGACCTGATTAAAAAAAAAAACCAGGGCGGGCCGTGGGCCGGGCACACCGTTGGAGAAAGAAATTTATCAGGTAAACATAAATTCTGTTTTCTCCAACATAGGTGTGTCCGGTCCACGGCGTCATCCTTACTTGTGGGAACCAATACCAAAGCTTTAGGACACGGATGAAGGGAGGGAGCAAATCAGGTCACCTAAATGGAAGGCACCACGGCTTGCAAAACCTTTCTCCCAAAAATAGCCTCAGAAGAAGCAAAAGTATCAAACTTGTAAAATTTGGTAAAAGTGTGCAGTGAAGACCAAGTCGCTGCCCTACATATCTGATCAACAAAAGCCTCGTTCTTGAAGGCCCATGTGGAAGCCACAGCCCTAGTGGAATGAGCTGTGATTCTTTCGGGAGGCTGCCGTCCGGCAGTCTCGTAAGCCAATCTGATGATGCTTTTAATCCAAAAGGAGAGAGAGGTAGAAGTTGCTTTTTGACCTCTCCTTTTACCTGAATAAACAACAAACAAGGAAGGTGTTTGTCTAAAATCCTTTGTAGCATCTAAATAGAATTTCAGAGCGCGAACAACATCCAAATTGTGCAACAAACGTTCCTTCTTTGAAACTGGTTTTGGACACAGAGAAGGTACGATAATCTCCTGGTTAATGTTTTTGTTAGAAACAACTTTTGGAAGAAAACCAGGTTTAGTACGTAAAACCACCTTATCTGCATGGAACACCAGATAAGGAGGAGAACACTGCAGAGCAGATAATTCTGAGACTCTTCTAGCAGAAGAAATCGCAACCAAAAACAAAACTTTCCAAGATAATAACTTAATATCAACGGAATGTAAGGGTTCAAACGGAACCCCCTGAAGAACTGAAAGAACTAAATTGAGACTCCAAGGAGGAGTCAAAGGTTTGTAAACAGGCTTGATTCTAACCAGAGCCTGAACAAAGGCTTGAACATCTGGCACAGCTGCCAGCTTTTTGTGAAGTAATACCGACAAGGCAGAAATCTGTCCCTTCAGGGAACTTGCAGATAATCCTTTATCCAATCCTTCTTGAAGGAAGGATAGAATCCTAGGAATCTTAACCTTGTCCCAAGGGAATCCTTTAGATTCACACCAACAGATATATTTTTTCCAAATTTTGTGGTAAATCTTTCTAGTCACAGGCTTTCTGGCCTGAACAAGAGTATCGATAACAGAATCTGAGAATCCTCGCTTCGATAAAATCAAGCGTTCAATCTCCAAGCAGTCAGCTGGAGTGAAACCAGATTCGGATGTTCGAACGGACCCTGAACAAGAAGGTCTCGTCTCAAAGGTAGCTTCCAAGGTGGAGCCGATGACATATTCACCAGATCTGCATACCAAGTCCTGCGTGGCCACGCAGGAGCTATCAAGATCACCGACGCCCTCTCCTGCTTGATCCTGGCTATCAGCCTGGGGATGAGAGGAAATGGCGGGAACACATAAGCTAGTTTGAAGGTCCAAGGTGCTACTAGTGCATCCACTAGAGCCGCCTTGGGATCCCTGGATCTGGCCCCGTAGCAAGGAACTTTGAAGTTCTGACGAGAGGCCATCAGATCCATGTCTGGAATGCCCCACAGGTGAGTGACTTGGGCAAAGATTTCCGGATGGAGTTCCCACTCCCCCGGATGCAATGTCTGCCGACTCAGAAAATCCGCTTCCCAATTTTCCACTCCTGGGATGTGGATAGCAGACAGGTGGCAGGAGTGAGACTCCGCCCAAAGAATAATTTTGGTTACTTCTTCCATCGCTAGGGAACTCCTTGTTCCCCCCTGATGGTTGATGTACGCAACAGTCGTCATGTTGTCTGATTGAAACCGTATGAACCTGGTCCTCGCAAGCTGGGGCCAGGCCTGGAGAGCATTGAATATCGCTCTCAGTTCCAGAATATTTATCGGTAGAAGAGATTCTTCCCGAGACCAAAGACCCTGAGCTTTCAGGGATCCCCAGACCGCGCCCCAGCCTATCAGACTGGCGTCGGTCGTGACAATGACCCACTCTGGTCTGTGGAACATCATCCCTTGAGACAGATTGTCCAGGGACAGCCACCAACGGAGTGAGTCTCTGGTTCTCTGATTTACTTGTATCTTCGGAGACAAGTCTGTATAGTCCCCATTCCACTGACTGAGCATGCACAGTTGTAATGGTCTTAGATGAATACGCGCAAAAGGAACTATGTCCATCGCCGCCACCATCAACCCGATCACTTCCATGCACTGAGCTATGGAAGGAAGAGGAACGGAATGAAGTATCCGACAAGAGTCCAGAAGCTTTGTTTTTCTGGCCTCTGTTAGAAAGATCCTCATTTCTAAGGAGTCTATAATTGTTCCCAAGAAGGGAACCCTTGTTGACGGGGATAGAGAACTCTTTTCCACGTTCACTTTCCAGCCGTGAGATCTGAGAAAGGCCAGGACAATGTCCGTGTGAGCCTTTGCTTGAGGAAGGGACGACGCTTGAATCAGAATGTCGTCCAGGTAAGGTACTACTGCAATGCCCCTTGGTCTTAGCACCGCTAGAAGGGACCCTAGTACCTTTGTGAAAATCCTTGGAGCAGTGGCTAATCCGAAAGGAAGCGCCACGAACTGGTAATGTTTGTCCAGGAATGCAAACCTTAGGAACCGATGATGTTCCTTGTGGATAGGAATATGTAGATACGCATCCTTTAAATCCACCGTGGTCATGAATTGACCTTCCTGGATGGAAGGAAGGATAGTTCGAATGGTTTCCATCTTGAACGATGGGACCTTGAGAAATTTGTTTAAGATCTTGAGATCTAGGATTGGTCTGAACGTTCCCTCTTTTTTGGGAACTATGAACAGATTGGAGTAGAACCCCATCCCTTGTTCTCTTAATGGAACAGGATGAATCACTCCCATTTTTAACAGGTCTTCTACACAATGTAAGAACGCTTGTCTTTTTATGTGGTCTGAAGACAACTGCGACCTGTGGAACCTCCCCCTTGGGGGAAGTCCCTTGAATTCCAGAAGATAACCCTGGGAGACTATTTCTAGCGCCCAAGGATCCAGAACATCTCTTGCCCAAGCCTGAGCGAAGAGAGAGAGTCTGCCCCCCACCAGATCCGGTCCCGGATCGGGGGCCAATATTTCATGCTGTCTTGGTAGCAGTGGCAGGTTTCTTGGCCTGCTTTCCCTTGTTCCAGCCTTGCATTGGTCTCCAAGCTGGCTTGGTCTGAGAAGTATTACCCTCTTGCTTAGAGGACGTAGTACCTTGGGCTGGTCCGTTTTTACGAAAGGGACGAAAATTAGGTCTATTTTTTGCCTTGAAAGGCCGATCCTGAGGAAGGGCGTGGCCCTTACCCCCAGTGATATCAGAGATAATCTCTTTCAAGTCAGGACCAAACAACGTTTTCCCCTTGAAAGGAATGTTTAGTAGCTTGTTCTTGGAAGACGCATCAGCCGACCAAGATTTCAACCAAAGCGCTCTGCGCGCCACAATAGCAAACCCAGAGTTCTTAGCCGCTAACTTAGCCAATTGCAAAGAGGCGTCTAGAGTGAAAGAATTAGCCAATTTTAGAGCATTGATTCTGTCCATAATCTCCTCATAAGGAGGAGAGTCACTATCGAGCACCTTAAGCAGTTCATCAAACCAGAAATATGCGGCAGTAGTGACAGGGACAATGCATGAAATGGGTTGTAGAAGGTAACCCTGCTGAACAAACATCTTTTTAAGCAAACCTTCTAATTTTTTATCCATAGGATCTTTGAAAGCACAACTATCCTCTATGGGAATAGTGGTGCGTTTGTTTAAAGTAGAAACCGCTCCCTCGACCTTGGGGACTGACTGCCATAAGTCCTTTCTGGGGTCGACCATAGGAAACAATTTTTTAAATATGGGGGGAGGGACGAAAGGAATACCGGGCCTTTCCCATTCTTTATTAACAATGTCCGCCACCCGCTTGGGTATAGGAAAAGCTTCTGGGAGCCCCGGCACCTCTAGGAACTTGTCCATTTTACATAGTTTCTCTGGGATGACTAAATTTTCACAATCATCCAGAGTGGATAATACCTCCTTAAGCAAAATGCGGAGATGTTCCAATTTAAATTTAAATGTAATCACATCAGATTCAGCCTGCTGAGAAATGTTCCCTAAATCAGTAATTTCTCCCTCAGACAAAACCTCCCTGGCCCCCTCAGATTGGGTTAGGGGCCCTTCAGAGATATTAATATCAGCGTCGTCATGCTCTTCAGTAACTAAAACAGAGCAGCCACGCTTACGCTGACAAGGGTTCATTTTGGCTAAAATGTTTTTGACAGAATTATCCATTACAGCCGTTAATTGTTGCATAGTAAGGAGTATTGGCGCGCTAGATGTACTAGGGGCCTCCTGAGTGGGCAAGACTCGTGTAGACGAAGGAGGGAATGATGCAGTACCATGCTTACTCCCCTCACTTGAGGAATCATCTTGGGCATCATTGTCATTATCACATAAATCACATTTATTTAAATGAATAGGAATTCTGGCTTCCCCACATTCAGAACACAGTCTATCTGGTAGTTCAGACATGTTAAACAGGCATAAACTTGATCAGAAAGTACAAAAAACGTTTTAAAATAAAACCGTTACTGTCACTTTAAATTTTAAACTGAACACACTTTATTACTGCAATTGCGAAAAAACATGAAGGAATTGTTCAAAATTCACCAAATTTTCACCACAGCGTCTTAAAGCCTTGAAAATATTGCACACCAATTTTGGAAGCTTTAACCCTTAAAATAACGGAACCGGAGCCGTTTTAAGCTTTAAACCCCTTTACAGTCCCTGGTATCTGCTTTGCTGAGACCCAACCAAACCCAAAGGGGAATACGATACCAAATGACGCCTTCAGATGTCTTTTATAAGTATCAGAGCTCCTCTCACATGCGACTGCATGCCATGCCTCTCAAAAACAAGTGCGCAACACCGGCGCGAAAATGAGACTCTGCCTATGCTTTGGGAAAGCCCCTAAAGAATAAGGTGTCTAAAACAGTGCCTGCCGATATTATTATATCAAAATACCCAGATAAAATGATTCCTCAAGGCTAAATATGTGTTAATAATCAATCGATTTAGCCCAGAAAAAGTCTACAGTTTAAATAAGCCCTTGTGAAGCCCTTATTTACAATCGTAATAAACATGGCTTACCGGATCCCATAGGGAAAATGACAGCTTCCAGCATTACATCGTCTTGTTAGAATGTGTCATACCTCAAGCAGCAAGGGACTGCAAACTGTTCCCCCAACTGAAGTTAATTGCTCTCAACAGTCCTGTGTGGAACAGCCATGGATTTTAGTTACGGTTGCTAAAATCATTTTCCTCATACAAACAGAATTCTTCATCTCTTTTCTGTTTCTGAGTAAATAGTACGTACCAGCACTATTTGAAAATAACAAACTCTTGATTGAATAATGAAAAACTACAGTTAAACACTAAAAAACTCTAAGCCATCTCCGTGGAGATGTTGCCTGTACAACGGCAAAGAGAATGACTGGGGTAGGCGGAGCCTAGGAGGGATCATGTGACCAGCTTTGCTGGGCTCTTTGCCATTTCCTGTTGGGGAAGAGAATATCCCACAAGTAAGGATGACGCCGTGGACCGGACACACCTATGTTGGAGAAATAAATCCTAACCTAAGTTACAATTACACCTAACACTACACTATAATTAAATTAATTACCTAATTAAATACAATTAAATACAATTTAGAAAAATTATCTAAAGTACGGAAAAAAATTTTTTTACTGAAAATAATAAAATAATTCCAAGTTTTTTAAACTAATTACACCTAATCTAATCCCCCTAATAAAATAAAAATGCCCCCCAAAATAATAAAAAGCCCTACCCTATACAAAATTACAAATAGCCCTTAAAAGGGCCTTTTGCAGGGCATTGCCCCAAAGTAATCAGCTCTTTTACCTGTAAAAAAAAGTACAGTACCCCCCCAACATTAAAACCCACCCACCACCCACACACCCAACCCTACTCTAAAACCCACCCAATACCCCCTTAATAAAACCTAACACTAACCCCTTGAAGATCACCCTACCTTGAGAAGTCTTCACCCAACCGGGCCGAAGTCCTCAACGAAGCCGGGCGAAGTGGTCCTCCAGACGGGCAGAAGTCTTCATCGAAGCCGGGAAGAAGAGGTCCTCCAGACGGGCAGGTCTTCATCCAGGCGGCATCTTCTAGCTTCATCCATCCGGCGCGGAGCGGCTCCATCTTCAAGACATCCGACCCGGAGCATCCTCTTCAAACGAAGTCCAACTGAAGAATGAAGGTTCCTTTAAATTATGTCATCCAAGATGGCATCCCTTGAATTCCGATTGGCTGATAGAATTCTATCAGCCAATCAGAATTAAGGTAGAAAAAATCCTATTGGCTGATACAATCAGCCAATAGGATTGAGCTTGCATTCTATTGGCTGATCCAATCAGCCAATAGAATGCCAGCTCAATCCTATTGGCTGATCCAATCAGCCAATAGGATTGAACTACCTTAATTCCGATTGGCAGAGGCATTCATTATGGATTGTAAAGGAGCTAGGCTGCAGCTGGGGAGACCAGAGAGGACAGAGTTGCAGTAATCAAGGTGGGAAAGGAGGAGAGAGTGGATTAAAATCTTAGTTGTGTCTTGTGTAAGGAAATGTCTAATTTTAGAGATGTTTGTAAGGTGGAAGCGGCAGGATTTAGCCATGGACTGAATGGGAGGAGTGAAAGAAAGACCTGAGTCAAATGTGACCCCAAGACATTAGGCATACAGGGTAGGGGTAATGATGGAGTTGTCAACAGTTATAGAGAGATGGAGAGATTTTGGAAGAAGGGGGGAAAATAAAGAGCTAGTTTTGAAGAGATTTAGATTAAGGTAGTAAGAGGACATCCAGGAAGAGATATGAGAAAAACAGTAAGTGACACGGGTTAGCAAGGAAGGAGATAGGTCTGGTGCAGAGAGGTAGATTTGGGTGTCGTCGGCATACAAATGATATTGAAACCCATGGAACTTTATTATGGAACCTAATGATGACGTGTAGATTGAGAAGAGAAGGGCACCAGAGAAGGCTACACTAAAGGTATGGTTAGACAGGTAGGAAGAGAACCACGAGAGGGCTGTGTCACAAATGCCAAAGGATTGGAGGGTTTGGAGCAAAAGAGGGTGGTCAACAGTATCAAAGGCTGTAGACAGATCAAGGAGGATAAACAGAGAGAAGTGGCCTTTGTATTTTGCTGTAAATAGGTCATTGGTAACCTTAACGCTGTCTCTGTGGAGTGATGGGGGCAAAATCCGGAATGCAGTGGGTCACGGAGGGAGTTTAATGTTTTTAAATTTTAATAAAAATTTGGTATAAGATGTTGGAACCTATAATGTGTAAAATAAATAATTAAAGGGAATTGAAACCCAAACATTTTTTAAAAGTTTCCAATTTAATTCTACTATCAAATGTATTTTGTTCCCATGGTATTCTTTGCTGAAGCGATAACTAGGTAGGTAACTGGAGCATTACATAGCAAGAAATAGTGCTGTCATCTAGTGCTCTTACAAATAGATAACATTATTGCAAAACTGCTCTAGACATGTGCACGCCCCTTAGCTTACATCCCTGTATTTCAACAAAACATACCAAGAGAACAAAGAAAATATGATAATAGAAGTAATTTAGAATGTTGTTGTAAATTTGCATCTGAATTATGATTAAAAAAAAATGTTGCTAATCCTCTCCCTTTAACCCTGTTTATGCTACAGTGAACACCAATTCAGAGCACCATTTTCAAAGAGATAGGTTATATATTTCTTATCATGACATCCCTTATCCTTTGGCTACAACAGAGACTTACAATGATTTGCTATGAAATCTATTACACCACTTTCTGGCAATAGATGGAGTTACATTTAAAGAAATGTGCATTTTACTTTGTTACTTCTAAAATAGATAGATATAGGTTTATATAAATATATATATTGTCTGGTGAGGAACTAGTTAAGGTGTAACAGGGAGAAGCAGATGAGACAGCCACATGTTTGGAGTCTCCAAGGAAAACAAACACGAATAGAAAAGCAATCACAAAATAGCAGGCGCCAAGATTTCTCTCCTACAATGGAGCAGCATCAGAAGCTGTGCGTGTTCTTGGCAAACCAATCTATAAATTGATTGTAATATACGATGTGCTGCATTACATTGTACGTGATGCCGCAGCTTCAAGTACCTCTGATCCATCAGCATCTTGCTGATAATAGCATATCTCCATCTGCTTCTGAAATTAATTAACCTCTTTTTTGCCAGAGGGAACTATAGCACATAGAAAGACTGTCCAATCCCCTTGCAAAAACAAAAGGCTTTGCAATTAATAGCCCAGTATTACTATAGACCTCTAGCTAAAACATAATATTAGTGGATTATATTAAAATGTAAAACACAATAAATGTGAATATCGTTTCCCTTTTTTTCAGTAGCATTTTTAAATATTAAAACAAGGTGACTCTGTGTATAATGTATGATCATTTTCTCTGTTGCTCTTCCTCTGTGCATAGTGATATATGATGAATGAGATTTCTAGCCCACTATAACTTACCACCTTGTGTATAGTGCATCAATAAAAGAGAATATTACAAGATGCCGGTAAAGTGATCATCTCTATACTCCTCTCTTCAAATTTAGTGTTGTTGTATAGTTGATACTTTTTCTCATTGTAGAACAATCACATATATTCATCCTTACATCACAATAAAAAGATGCAGTATATAAATTAGACATGTGCGTTTTATTTCGGACGAATTTAGTTTTTGGACGGATTTTGGCCGATTCGGAGATTCAAATACATCCGAATTTCCGAATCGGCACCATAACTAAAATTCCAAAAAAATTCCAAAAATGAATAAATCGGTTTACGAATTTTCGGATCCATTCTTTATTCATATTCGGACTTTTTCATTGTTCTAATCTAAACCACAGTTCCCTGACATCGCAGACACTAAGTCACTAAATAATCCTATTAACCCCTAAACCGCCGTTCCCTGACATCACCAACACTAACTAAATCTATTAACCCCTAAACCACTGTTCCAAAACATCGCCAAAACTAACTAGTTCCCTGACACAAACTAAACCTATTAACCCCTAACCTGCAGTTCCCAAACATCGCCAACACTAACTAAACCTATTAACCCCTAAACCACTGTTCCCAAACATCGCCAAAACTAACTAGTTCCCCGACACAAACTAAACCTATTAACCCCTAAACCGCATTTCACAAACATCGCCGACACTAACTAAACCTATTAACCCCTAAACCGCAGTTCCCCCGACACTAACTAAACCTATAAACCCCTAAATCGCAGTTCCCAAACATTGCAGACACTAACTAAACCTCTTAACCCCTAAACCGCTGTACACCCACATCGCCAACACTAACTAAACCTATCAACCCCTAAACTGCCGGCCCCCATATTGCAACAACCTAAATTAAACTATATTAACCCCTAAACCTAACACCCCCTAACTTTAACATAATTAAATTAGACCTAAATTAAAGTTACAATTATTAACTAAAAACAAACTTACTTGTGTAATAAAAATAAAACCTAAGCTAGCTACAATATAACTATTTACTAACTACCTAGTTAAAATAAATACAAACTTACCTGTGAAATAAAAATAAAACCTAAGCTTACACTAAAACCTAACATTACAAAAATAAAAAACCTAACATTGCAAAAAAAAAAAAAAACTACAATTACAAAAATATTGAACACTACAATTACAAAAAATAAAAAACTACCATTATAAAAAATAACAAACGAAATCATCCAAAATAATAAAAATTATTCCTATGCCCTACAGTTAACAGATCTATTGCAAAAAAATAAAAACAAGCACCTCCTAACATTACAAACCCCCATCCCCCAAATCCACAAAATAAAAAAAAACTAACTAAAAAAAAACTAAATTACTCATTGCCCTGAAAACGGCATTTGTATGGGCATTGCCCTTAAAAGGGCATTCAGCTCTTTTACTGCCCTTAAAAGGGCATTGAGCTTGTTTTTGGCCCATTAAAAGCCTTAATCTAAAAAAAAAAAAAAAAACAACCTAACACTAACCCCAAAATCGGTACTCACAATTGCTGAAGTCCGGCGAAAGGTCTTCATCCCAGCGGCGAACAATCTTCATCCAGGTGGCTCCATCTTCATCCATCACGGGACCGGCGTCTTCTTCATCCGGTCCGATGTGGAGGTCCTCTTCATGCTATCGTCCGCCACACACTGAGGATTCAATGCAAGTTACCCCTTTTATAAAATCAGCCAATAGGAATTAGAGCTGCTTAAATCATATTGGCTGATTTGAAAAGAACAGCCAATAGGATTTAAGCAGCTCTCATTCCCATTGGCTGATTCAAATCAGCCAATAGGAATGAGAGCTGCCTAAATCCTATTTATTTTTATATTTAAATCAGCCAATAGGATTTAAGCAGCTCTAATTCCTACTGGCTGATTTAAATTTTTCAGCCAATAGGAATGCAACGGTACCCCAATATAAAAGGGGTACCTTGTATTGAATCCTCAGTGTGCGGCGGATGATCGCATGAAGAGGATCTCCACGTCGGACTGATGGACCTCTGCCAATGTGCAACGACCACTCCGCAGGGATGAAGAAGATGCTGGTCCCGTGATGGATGAAGATAGAGCCACCTGGATGAAGATGATTCGCGCCGATTTTGGTGTAGGTGTTAGGTTTTTTTGTTTGTTTTTTGGGGTGTTTTTTGTTTAGATTAGGGCTTTTAATGGGCCGAAAAAGAGCTGAATGCCCTTTTAAGGGCAGTAAAAGAGCAATGCCCATACAAATGCCCTTTTCAGCGCAATGGGTAGAGTAGGTTTTTTTTTCAGTTAGGTTTTTTTTATTTCGTTGGTTTGGGGGGTGGGGGTTTGTAATGTTAGGGGGTGTTTGTTGTATTTTTTTTTTAGCAAAAGAGCTGTTTAACTTTAGGACAATGCCCTAGAAAAGGCCCTTTTAAGGGCTATTAGTAGTTTATTATAGATTAGGGTTTTTTTTTATTTTGGGGTGGTTTTAGAATAGGAATAATTTTTATTATTTTTGATAATTTAGTTTGTTATTTTTTGTAATCTGATTTTTTTTATTTTTGGTTTTTTTTTTATTTTTAGAATAGGCATTTTTTATTTTTAATGGGCCGAAAAAGAGCTGAATGCCCTTTAAAGGGCAATGTCCATACAAATGCCCTTTCGGGGCAATGGGTAGATTAGGTTTATTTTTATTTTGTGGGTTTGTAATGTTAGGGGGTGTTTGTTTTTATTTTTTTGTAAAAGAGCTGTTAACTTTAGGGCAATGCCCTACAAAAGGCCCTTTTAAGGGCCCTACAAATGGCCCTTTTAAGGGCCCTTTGTAGTTTATTATAGATTAGTTTGTTTGTTTTTATTTTGGGGTGGGTTTTTTGGGGGGGTTTTAAACGGGGTATTAGAATAGGAATAATTTTTATTGTTTTGGATAATTTCGTTTGTTATTTTTGTAATGGTAGTTTTTTTTATTTTTTGTCATTTTAATGTTTCTTATTTTTTGTCATTGTAGTTTTAATTTTTTTGTAATGTTAGGTTTTTTATTTTTGTAATGTTAGGTTTTTTTATTTTTGTAATGTTAGGTTTTATTAGTGTAAGTTTAGGTTTTATTTTTATTTCACAGGTAAGTTTGTATTTATTTTAACTAGGTAGTTAGTAAATAGTTATATTGTAGCTAGCTTAGGTTTTATTTTTATTTCACAGGTAAATTTGTATTTATTTTTAAATAGGTAGTTAGTTAATAATTTAATTTAGGTTTATTTTAATTATGTTAAAGTTAGGGGGTGTTAGGTTTAGGGGTTAATATAGTTTAATTTAGGTTGTTGCGATGTGAGGGCGGTGGTTTAGGGGTTAATAGGTTTAGTTGGTGTATGCAATTTGTGGAACTGTGGTTTAGGGGTTAATAGGTTTAGTTAGTGTTGGCGATGTTTGGGAATGACAGTTTAGGGGTTAATAGGTTTAGTTAGTATTTGCGAAGTTTGGGAACTGCGGTTTAGGGGTTAATAGGTTGTTAGTGTTGGCGATGTTTGGGAAAGGCAGTTTAGAGGTAAATAGGTTTATTTCGTAACGGCGATGTCGGGGAACTGCGGTTTAGGGGTTATTAGGTTTAGTTAGTGTTGGTGATGTTTGGGAATGGCGGTTTAGGGGTTAATAGGTTTATTTAGTGTTTAGTTAGTGTCGGCGATGTCAGGGAACGGCGGTTTAAGGGTTAATAGTTTTATTTAGTGTCAGTGATGTGGGGGGGTGCGGTTTAGGGGTTAATAGGTTTAGGTAGTGTTGGCGATGTGGGGGGGATGGTGGTTTAGCGGTTAATAGCTTTATTTAGTGTCGTGATGTGGGTGGTGGTGGTGGCTGCGGTTTTAGATAATTTTGTTTCGGCAATCGTTGGCAAATTAGTTATGTTAAATTAAATTGTTTTTTCGGATCCATTCTTTATTCATATGCATTATTCTATTCTAAACTTCAGAATAGAATAATGCATATGAATAAAGAATGGATCCGAAAAAACAAATGGATCCAAAAAAACAATTTAACTTAACATAACTAATTTGCCTAAAATTTTTTATTGATTTTTGTTGAAATAATAGTGAAATAGATACAACAACTGTACGAGACATTCGTACATCAAGTATAAGTATATCAATTATCATAGCATGTACGTAATCAATGCAGACATAAAGTAAATTTCAATGAAAAGTGAGTCGGTGTCCTAACAGGACATAGGCTATCATCAAGAGGGGGGGGGGGAGGGGAGGGGAGGAGGAAAAGGAAAAAGGGTAGGAGGGTATACTAAAATGGCTTCAAGAGGGGGGTTAGTACAGATTTGTAAGGGTGAGGTCCGATCTACCGCTCGTGTGGTTAGGGATGTACTGCCATTTAGGTGTCGAAGGTGGGGAGCCAGAGAGTATCAAATCTGATTTTACAATCGGCCCAGATCAGTTCAAAGAAATCAGTCCTACCCGAGGCGTAGTAGATACTCTTCTCCATAGAGTACATATATGCCATGGTGGATAAAATATCCGACCAGGCTGGGGGGAAGGATCTTTTCCAAGATCTCGCTATATTAAGTTTAACTGCTGATAGAAGGTAGATACAAAGTGCACTATAATGTTTGGGTAATTTACAAACACCTAAGTGAAACAGGGCCGTCTCGGGAGTTCTGGGTAGGTTAATACCAAAACTGGTTAGTGTGGAGAAACATTTGTTCCAGAGAGGTTTAAGTCTGGGACAACTCCACCAGATGTGGATCATATCTCCTATGTGCGGGCAGTCTCTCCAACAAGTGGGGGAGGCCTCTGGAAAGATTTTCGCAAGCCTAGCTGGGACATAATACCAGTGTGTGAGCACTTTAATGTAGGTTTCAAGGATGGTGATGCAATGAAGGGTTTTCTTTGTGAAAAGGAGCGTGCGTTGCCACTCTAAAGAGGGTTTCGTAAAGTCTAACTTCCGTTCCCATTTCAGGATATGCTGGGCTTTGTCAACTGGGGCAGCGCCTTCCATAAGGGAGTAGTGTAAGGACATTGGTTTGCCCAATCTGAGCCCCTGTTGCCATCTAGCTTCCCAGATGGTAAGCTGTCGAGATAGAGATGGTTTGAAACCCCACCTAAATAAGAAACTAGTAACTCTGGAGTATTCAAATTTCATATACAAAGGCATAGATGGAGTTATACTGAGTTGGGTGTAGGGGGAAAAAGTTGTATGTGGCGGGGTTGACCATAGGTCTCCCACCTTCATAATACCCAGCCGAGCCCAAGCTTTCGGGTGGGAGTCCGGTAGACCGGACAGAAGGCCAGTTACGGAGGTAATTGGGGAAGGATGAGGGGCTACCTTGGGGTTATGCCTTAGACGGTCCCAGGCAGCTAGGCATTCCTTTATAATCGGGTTAGAGGCGCCCAGGTTCCTTCTGCAATGGGGTGGCGTCCATATTAGGTCTCTCAACGTAAGGTTATATGGTAGGGAGGCTTGCTCGATAGACCTCCATTTGCTGTCTGAGTCCTTGACACCCCATTGAGAGATATGAGTGAGCATAGCGGCATCCGCATACCTAAAAATAGAGGGAGAAGCAACCCCGCCGTGTATTTTAGGGTATTGCAGGACATTATGAGCAACTCTAGGAGGTTTACCCTGCCAAATGTATTTGGTGCAGGCGCTCTGGAACTGAACTAAAAGAGTTCTAGGGACTCTTAATGGTAGACAGCGGAGGGCATATGTGAGTTTAGGGAGATAGCTCATTTTTAGAGCTGTTATGCGTCCTAACCAGGATACACATTTGAAGTTCCAGCGTGTGGGCAGGGACCTTAGTTCTGTCAAAAGTGGTTTGAGGTTATCTTCTAGAATTTGGGGTAGAGAATTGGATAATTTAACACCGAGATGGGATACGTACTTAT
Source organism: Bombina bombina (assembly GCF_027579735.1). NCBI lineage: Eukaryota > Metazoa > Chordata > Amphibia > Anura > Bombinatoridae > Bombina > Bombina bombina. The sequence goes on along the minus strand of NC_069507.1, from coordinate 54,297,938 downwards.
GGCTGGGGATAAACTTATATTTATTTCATAAGTTTTTGGAGACCTCCTCTGGGAACCCAGAGGTGAATAATTCGGATTTCGAGTGATTTAATTTATAGTATGACAAAGAACTAAATGTCTCTAGGAGGGACAAGAGTCTCGGTATCTCACGTAAGGGTCTGGAAAAGAATAAGGTAGTATCATCTGCAAATAGGGCTACTTTATGGACCGTACTGTGTAGGGTGATTCCCGAGATCTCGTTATCTGTCCTGATAGCCGCGGCCAGAGGCTCCATGGCCAGTGCGAACAAAATTGGGCAAAGGGGGCAACCCTGACGGGTGCCATTAGATATAGGAAAGGGAGTGGGGTCAAACCCCATTCCTCTCACTACAGCCACTGGGGAGGAATATAAGGCTTTGATTGCTAGAATAATACGCGTTGGGAACTGGAAGTTCTCTAAGACCCGCCAGAGATATTCCCATCTGACGCGGTCGAAGGCCTTCTCGGCATCCAGGGAGAGCACCGCAAGTGGTCTATTCAGTCTCTTGGCCTCTAGGAGTATGTTGAGGAGCCTCCTGGTGTTATCTGGGCCTTCTCTCCCTGGTATGAACCCGACCTGGTCTGGGTCAATCAATGTTGGGAGCAATTTTGCTAGCCTATTAGCCAGTATTTTGGCATATATCTTAACGTCGGTATTGATGAGTGAAATGAGCCGGTAGCTAGCGCAAAGGGTAGGATCTTTATTGGGTTTGGGAATGGTGATGATGGAGGCCTCAAGGAATTCCCTGTCGAATTTCCCTGTGGACATAGCCTTGTTGAAAAATCTGGTAAGCATAGGGACGAGTTCTGTTAGGTATGTCTTGTAGAAAATGGCTGTGAAGCCATCCGGTCCAGGGGCTTTAAGAGATTTTAGTTTTTTAATAACCAATTTAACCTCCTGGCTAGTAATCGGGGAGTCAATGCACTCTTTATGGCAGTCATCGAGGGTGGGAAGCTCGAGGGAGTGAAGAAAGGAATCTATGTTTTCCGAGGGGGCTCTCTCTATTGCCGCTGTATTGCCTAAATTGTAACGTTCAGAATAGAACTGATGGAACTGTTGGCCAATCTGGGAAGGAAGTCGGACTGAACGGCCGCCCTGTTTGATTTCATGAATACGAGTGGCACCTGTACGCTGTCTGATTTTATTGGCTAGTAAAGAGTCTGCTTTATTGCCCTTGGAGTATAGGAGGTGTTTCAGCAGAAGGAGATTGGATTGAGTTTTACGGAATTCTAATTGGCAAATGTGCCGCCTAAGCTCTTCCACCTCAGTTTTGTGGGTTACCGAATCAGGGGTCCGCCTTTGGGTTTCTAGTACCCGCAGTCTGCTATGTGCTTGAGAGAGGGAAAGGCCTGCCTGTCTCCTGAGATGAGCCTGCTTACGGATGAAAAGGCCTCGTAGGGTAGCCTTAAATGCCCCCCATATAGTATTCTCGCTAACATCTGGGGTATCATTGGTCTGGAGGGTGAAGCAAATCTCTTTCCTAATCTCTTCTCTAAACGGGACATCTGAAAGGAGATGATGTGGCAGTCTCCAAGGGGCTCTGGTTTTAGTAGTATGGCTGGAGTCAATGTCTAAGGTTATAAGGTCGTGATCTGACCACGGGGTAAGGTGGATATTTACGGCGCGGACCAGATCTAGGTCAGTTGAGTGGCAGAAAAAGTAATCAAGCCTAGAGTGTGTAGAGTGAGTGTGGGAAAAGTGGGTGAAATCTTTATCCAGAGGATGTAGTGACCTCCAAATGTCAAAATACGTGAACTGGCAAATGAGTTCCCGGAACCTACGACTGGTGGGGTCGTGGTTGGAGGGGAGTCTCTTAGAGGGGCCTGTTTTCCTATCCATCCTCTCATCCCATACCATGTTCAGGTCACCAGCAAGGATAACTCTGCCTTGTTTATCCTTTTCCACATGGAGAAGGACCTTCCTGAGGTATCTGGGTTGAAGTGAGTTTGGGAGATAGACCGAAACAAGGGTGTATGTGACATGATCTAAATTACATATAAGGATGAGATATCTAGCCTGAGGATCTCTGAAAATGAAGAGGGGCTCGTAAGCTACTCTTTTGTGTATTAGGACGGCCACTCCTCTGGCCTTCTTTGTGAAGGAAGCCGCCTCAAATACTGGGAAGTCCTTGGAGATGTGGGGGGGGGGAGTCCGCTAGGAGGTGCGTCTCTTGAAGGAAGGCTATGTCCGCTCCGTGGTGGCGGAGGGAACGTGATAGGAGGCATCTCTTGCCTACAGTGTTGAGGCCTCTGACATTATGTGTGAGGAATCTAAGGGAGGCCATTTAGGATTCCTGAGGGGGGGGAGGGGGGAGGAGAGAAGGGTAGGGTCAAAGGTTGGTTGAAGTAGGGGTTGAAGGATGAGGGATAGCAAGTGGAAGTAGTCCACCTATGTGGGGCCCTAGGATGGGCACCAGAAATTGGGGGGGGGAGTTAACCGTGTCTAAAAGACAAAGGGACTAGTGCAAGTAGCCCCACTCAATTGCAAGGAAAACACATAATAGCAGATTAACCATATATATCAACTTAAACTCTAACTTAAATTAGTTACAACAAATATTGAGAATGGGAACAAATCACAGTACATGAACCAGGCAGTGGTATTGAAATGCATACCGACAATCTCAAGTGGGTGAGGCTTGAGTCCTCAGGGTGTGGTCAAGGGGGGTTCGGTTTTGACCGCTTTGGTCTCTGTTCTTTGACAGACCATTCAGGGGCTGTGACCCTTAATCTGGATCGAGACTCTTGTTGGTTGCTGGGGGCAGCTTGGAGTCCCCAATTAGCTAGTAGAGTGCCTCCCATAGAAGGTGAAGAGATTGTGTGGGTTTGATTGTCCTTAGTCACAATCAGCTTGGTGGGGAATCCCCACCTATATTTGATCCCTGCTTTCCTCAGCTGAGTAGTAATTGGAGCATAGAGCTTTCGGTGTTGTAAGGTATGTGAGGAGAGGTCGGGTAAGAGTTGGATGTCTTTGAGATTATCAGGCAAAGTAGGTCTGTTGTATGCTGCCTGCATCAACCGGTCTTTGAAGGTAAAATAGTGAAAGCAGACGACCACATCTCTCGGCCTGTCTGATGAGACCGAACGTGGCCGAAGAGCCCTGTGGGCCCTCTCCATAGCATGCATGTTGCCCTCCAGGGGTCCTAGGTATGCGGTGAACAAAGCTGTTAGGAATTCCTGCAGATCTCCTGTGTTTTCCGTCTCAGGTATGCCTCTAAATCTTATGTTGTTCCTCCTAGCTCTGTCTTCCACATCCGCCAGCTTCAGCTCCAGCTGGGATATTTGTTCGGCTAGATTTTCTGCGTAGGCCAGAAGGTTTGAATTATCTGTAGCCAGATCGTCTTGTTGCCGCTCGAGGGAGTCAACCCTATCTCCTATTTCTTGAATTTCCTTTTTAAGTTCGGCCGAACTTCTCTGGATCTCAGTAGTGAAAGATTTAGTCTGAGCTGCGAGGAGTTTCTGGAGAATACTTTCGGTGATGTAGTGGTTGAGATGTGCAACAGACTGAGAACTTGATTGCGAACCCTCATCTTGAGAATCTGGGTCGCTAATGTCCTTGCTCACAGAGGGAGGTTTCTTGCACGGCTGAGAGAAATGGTCTAGGACAGTCTGCTTCGAGGCCGCTTGGGTCTTGGTGTTTTTTCTAGCTGAGTGTGACATGATTGATGGTGGAAAAAGGCCAAGGATTATGTCGGTATGATGGACACAAGGCCCACCCTGACCACGTATCCACGGAGAGGTCGTTGAGACCCTGGGCTAAACTTAGAGAGAAAGCAAGGTTATAAGGTTGTAAGAGCGGGGCTCGCACTGTCCTCATGAGGAATGACACCTAGCACATAATACTACACCACAGCAATGTTGACGACTCCAAAGAGCCCCCACACACCTCGGGGAGGGGGATACGACCAATAGGAAGGGAAAAGGGGGAGCGGAGGAGGCGCGGGGGGGTCAATGCAGCCCGTCCCGTGTAGTGGGACCTACAACACTAACACCAGGACACAGAGAACAATAAGTATACACAGCAGTACGCTTTAAAGTTTAGATCAGCTCTAGGTAGCAAAGGCCCTGATATACCCTATAGACAAAGTACAGAAAGGATGGTAAGAGATATATATTGATATTAGGTCAGTACTGGGAATTATAGGCCCTGCGGGTGGTTATTGTAACTTGGGAAGTGTACCAGACTTATGTAAGGGGGAGTCTTAGGCGGATATACCTAAGAAGTGTATTTATCAGTTTAGTGTCTATGACCTCAGGGCGGTGTTGATCCAGGCCAATGACCAGTAAGGGACTCTAATAAACTGTAAAGCAATCAGTAATAGACTGTGGACCTCGGGATAACTCCAATTGCTCAAAGAGGGGCACAGGCCTGGGAAATAAATACTAGGGGGCAGTTGTTGGTGGAGCTGTACTGGGAACCTGTAGGAAAGAAAAAATGTGTTAGCAAGCAGAATTAAATGAAACACTCCACTTTGGCACAAGGCTCAAAGACAATGTTGCTGACGCAGCAGCTTTAGGCATACAGTTAGAAAAATAGATCTGTGCGAGAAACCAAGTTAAGTTCTTTATATGTCTGCCCAGGAGCAGTCCAAAGTGAATGCATAGGGAAATGTCCACTTCGGTGCTGTAGGATGTCTCCACTATATACAGTTAAAGCACTGCCATGTATTTCCTCACTGTCAGTGAGGCACAGATTCTGTTTCTTTGTATTATATATTAGAGACTGTAAATACTATATTGGCTGGGTCCAGCCCGCTGCTATAATGTGCAATGAGGTCCCCTAAGTGAGTATTGGGCAAGGCTGGCTGCTCACTTAAGTCTAAACAGACTTGCTGGGGAGCAGAATCTAATGGAAACTTGCGTGGGTCTATATTAAAGTTGAAGCGGTATGTGTCCAGAGTCTGAGGATTGGGCTTACAGACTTAGCAGAACAAGACCCCCTTAGTAATATGTAGAAAAGTACCTGTATCGTGGGTCACACAGTGGCCTGAGGTCCAGCGTGATCTCTAAGCTGAAGGGCCTGCAGGGTTTCTACTGAGTCTAGATAAAACTTTGGAGGAGCTCTGTGGTATGGCGACTGGTCTGTTCGGCAGTTAGCTCCGCCCCCAATTTTTTTTTTAACTAATGAAAACGAAACTAAACAAAATTTTTTGCGTCGCGCATGTCTAATATAAATATTTTAGGTGTAAAGAAGTAGGTTATAATATGTGCATATCATTGAAAGTCAGTATATCTTAATAGATGTAGCAACATTGCAAGTCTATCAAAGCAATGTTTCCAGTATCCTATATAATAAAAGGCCAGGTATGTTTGTCAGATGCAGTCATGCGCAGTAGAGACTGGGCAAGGACAAACATACCTGGCCTTGAGCAGCAGAGAGGATGAGCACCGTATTGGGGGCCTGGCCGAACAGGAGAGCTGTGAGGGGGCGTGGCCAGGGTGTGGTCGTGTGTGCATGTGAAGGGGCATGGTCAGCAAGAGCGCCCGTGATGGGGGCGTGACCAGGTGGGAGTGACCGAGAGATAGTGACAAAGAAAAAGGAGAAAGAGGAAAAGAGAGGGAGGATAGAGAGTAAAAGAGAGGGGGGAGAGCAAAAAGGGGGGTAATGAGAGAGAGCAAAAGAGGGAGAGAGAGAGCAAAAGAGAGGGGAGAGGAGAGAGAGCAAAAGAGAGGGAGAGAGGGCAAAAGAGGGAGAGAGAGAGCAAAAGAGGGGGGAGAGGAGAAAGAGCAAAAGAGAGGGAGAGAGGGCAAAAGAGGGAGAGAGAGAGCAAAAGAGGGGGAGAGAGGGCAAAAGAGGGAGAGAGAGAGAGCAAAAGAGGGGGGAGAGGAGAGAGAGCAAAAGAAGGGGAGAGAAGGCAAAAGAGGGAGAGAGAGAACAAAAGAGAGGGGAGAGAGAGCAAAAGAGAGACAGGAGAGAGCAAAAGAGAGGAGGGAGAGAGCAAAAGAGAGGAGGGAGAGAGCAAAAGAGGGGGGAGACAGAACAGAAGAGGTGGGAGCAAAAGAGAGGGGGAGAGAGCAAAAGAGAGGGGAGAGAGAACAAAAGAGACGGGAGAGAGAGCAAAAGAGAGGCAGGAGAGAGCAAAAGAGAGGAGGGAGAGAGCAAAAGAGAGGAGGGAGCGAGCAAAAGAGGGGGGAGACAGAGCAGAAGAAAGGGAGCAAAAGAGAGGGGGAGAGGGCAAAAAAGGGGGGGGAGAGAGCAAAAGAGAGGGAGAGAGGGCAAAAGAGAGGGAGAGAGAGCAAAAGAGGGGGGAGAGGAGAAAGAGCAAAAGAGAGTGAGAGAGGGCAAAAGAGGGAGAGAGAGAGCAAAAGAGGGGGAGAGGGGGCAAAAGAGGGAGAGAGAGAGAGCAAAAGAGGGGGGAGAGGAGAGAGAGCAAAAGAAGGGGAGAGAAGGCAAAAGAGGGAGAGAGAGAGCAAAAGAGAGGGGAGAGAGAGCAAAAGAGAGGAGGGAGAGAGCAAAAGAGAGGAGGGAGAGAGCAAAAGAGAGGAGGGAGAGAGCAAAAGAGAGGAGGGAGAGAGCAAAAGAGGGGGGGAGACAGAACAGAAGAGGTGGGAGCAAAAGAGAGGGGGAGAGAGCAAAAGAGAGGGGAGAGAGAAAAAAAGAGAGAGGAGAGAGAGCAAAAGAGAGAGGAGAGAGAGCAAAAGAGAGGCAGGAGAGAGCAAAAGAGAGGAGGGAGAGAGCAAAAGAGGGGGGGAGACAAAGCAGAAGAAAGGGAGCAAAAGAGAGTGGGAGAGAGCAAAAGAGGGGGGAGAGAGCAAAAGAGAGGGGAGAGAGAGCGAAAGAGGGGAATAGAGGGGGAGAGAGAGCAAAAGAGGGGAGAGAGAGAAAAAAGAGGGGGAGAGAGAGCAAGAGTGTGGAGAGAGCAAAAGAGTGTGGAGAGAGCAAAAGAGTGTGGAGAGAACAAAAGAGGGGGGAGAGCAAAAGAGGGGGGAGAGCAAAAGAGGGGGGAGATAGAGCAAAAGAGGGGGGGAGAGCAAAAGAGGGGGGAGATAGAGCAAAAGAGGGGGGGGGAGAGAGCAAAAGAGGGGAGAGAGAGAGCAAAAGAGGGGAGAGAGAGAGCAAAAGAGGGGAGAGAGAGAGAAAAAGAGGGGGGAGAGAGAGCAAAAGAGGGGGGAGAGAGCAAATGAGGGGGGAGCGAGAGCTAAAGAGGGGGGAGAGAGAGCAAAAGAGGGGGGAGAGAGAGCAAAAGAGGGGGGAGAGAGAGCAAAAGAGGGGGAGAGAGAGAAAAAACTGGAAGAGAGAGCAAAAGAAGGGGGAGAGAGAGTAAAAGAAGGGGGAGAGAGATACTGAGCAAAATATAGGGGGGGAGAGAGCAAAAGAGAGGAGAGAGCAAAAGAGGGGGAGAGAGAGAAAAAAGAGGGGGTAGAGAGAGCAAAAGAGGGGGGAGAGTAAAAGAGGGGGAGAGAGCAAAAGAGGGGGGAGAACAAAAGAGGAGGAGAGAGAGCAAAAGAGAGGGGAGAGAGCAAAAGAGAGGGGAGATAGAGCAAAAGAAGGGGGAGAGAGAGCAAAAGAAGGGGGAGAGAGAGCAAAAGAAGGGGGAGAGAGCAAAAGAGGGGGGAGAGCAAAAGAGGAGGGAGAGCAAAAGAGGAGGGAGAGCAAAAGAGGGGGGGGGAGAAAGAGCAAAAGAGGGGAAAGAGAAAGAGCAAAAGAGAGGGGAGAGAGCAAAAGAGGGGGAGAGAGAGCAAAAGGGGGGGAGAGAGAGCAAAAGAGGGGGGAGGGAGAGCAAAAGAGGGGGTAGAGAGAGCAAAAGAAAGGTGAGAGAGAGCAAAAAAGGGGGAGAGAGAGCAAAAGAGAGGGGAGAGAGAGCAAAAGAGGGGGAGAGAGCAAAAGAGAGGGGGAGAGAGCAAAAGATAGGGGAGAGATAGCAAAAGAGGGGGAGAGAGAGAAAAAGAGGGGGGAGAGAGAGAAAAAAAGAGAGGGGGAGAAAGAGAGAGCAAAAGAGAGGGGGGAACGAGAGAGCAAAAGAGAGGGGGAGAGAGCAAGGGGTGGGACCGCTGTACTGCAAAAAATGGCCCATTTACACAGGCTTTAGGACTAGTTAATAAATACATGAGGTCACAGTATTAGGGCAAAACATGTAAAAGTGACATTACATCAAAAATGACATTGTTTCCCTGAACATGCAATCATACCTATGTTATGTTTGTGTGTATGTGATATATATATATATATATATATATATATATATATATATATATACAGACATACATACACACACATGTAAACTTGTAATAACCCCAAAGTAAATGAAGGGGCCACGTAACTATTTAATCTTATTATATAACATATTTTAATGTTGTTTCAGGTTAGTGAACAAAGGAATAGTAAGGTAGATGATATATAGATAGACAGACAGATAGAGAAAATTCATTTGTTGTCAAAGTTTTGCAGGTGGCGACATCTACTGGATGGTATTAAAGTAACACCCCATATATCCTGGCCATAAATTGTATTCTGCAGTCTTGGATAAAAACAACAACAACTGAAGAGGTATGTTTCAACTGAATATACTGATGAAGATAAGATGCAGAATTCATTGTTGTAAATTCAATAATAATACAAATGTGGAGGCTTTCAAGACGTTATAGAACAGTTTCAAAATATTAAATGCAATGTTATTAAATGCAAAGCAATATGTAAATACATATACATATGTACACATATATAAATATATATATATATACACATTCATATACATATTTAGACATGTATATATGTATGCATATCTATTTTAAAGCCCTTCGCTTTGTTTTCCCTAACACCTTGTAACTTTTTTTGTGCAATATTTTTTTTTAAACTTTTTATTTGAGCGTAACAGTTAACCAGGGCTTTGAGGTTACTCTAACTGAACTTGAGCTAACCCGTTTCCTTTCAACTTGTAATATGCATGCAAACAGGCACAATAAACCCAATATCGCTCACGCATAACTGTAGCTGCGCCACTCGTAATGATTGCAATAGACCTCAATATCAACTCCAAACCATGCACACATATTCCTACAAGTAAGGGGGACTTATAACCCATCAGTCTTTTGTGGTTGAAGCTGCAACAGAAGGGATAGGTTGTGGGTGTGGCATGGGTAGGATTAAGTGTGTCATTGGCATGGTTGTGCATAGTCTGGTAGTGACATGGGCAAACTGGGCATTCCCTTGACACTGGGACTTTTGCCCAGATGAGCTAAGTTGCTGGAGGTACATGAGACAGAGACCTCCAAGCCATGAGAATTCTGCAACATCCGGGATGGTTTAAAAGTATTCTGAAAACACAAAAATAATGCAATAAATATTTTAAATGTGTTTGAAAAGCACCATAGTAAAATTCAAATATGTCAATTAAAGGGACATGGAGATCAAACAAAGTTTTATTATTCAAAAAATCCCTTTTTAATTAAATGTATATATTTCTCTTAGTATACTTTGTGGAAACTGCTTTTTTAAATGAAAGCATACATAGATAGGCTCAGGTCTCGAGTTTTATATGGCACCAGTATTTGAAACAATGTTTGTAACAACATTTTACATATAGTGGGCAGGACATGTGCACATTCCTGAGCCTACCACAGTATGCTGCCATAGAAAAGAGCTACGTTTCAATAAAGAACTCCAACAGAATGAGGTAAACAGAATATAGCATTGTGGAACATGTTGGCACTCTATAAATAAATAATAACAGAAGTAAAAATAAACATCAGGGGGTGAACCTGCACTGAACTTGTGTTTCTTTCATATATATATACACAGAGGTGAATATGAATAAATTTATGTTGTCTAGGGTGCATACATTAGTAGTAAGGTGACCTCACCGCTACATCCTATGCATGCCACCAAACTATAGGAAACAGATAATTCAGTGCACATGTTCTGCACAATTCTGCTTTAATGTGGTTATTGCCTAGAGAGAAAAAAAAGCTTTACCATGATGTGTTCATTCCTTCAGTGTTCCGTGAAAGATATGATTGCCATGTTTTAGGGCCATAAAACAGAACAAAGGATTGTTAGATTTTTATTTAGTTTTCTAGAAGGCTGATGTGTAATTTTATGTAATTGTAAACTTTATTTAAAGGGTTTTGAAATCCCAATTTTATCTTTCATGATTCAGATAGAGCATACAATGTTAATCAATTTTCTAATTTACTTCTATTACCAAATTTTCTTTGTTCTCTTGGTATTTTTTGCTGAAAAGCAGGGACTGTGCACATGTAGGAGCACTATATGGCAGTAGTTTTACAAGAACGTTATATATTTGCAAGAGCACTAGAGTGCAGCACTATTTCCTACCATGTAGTGCCCCAGCCACTTACCTAGGTGACTCTCCAACAAAGAAAACCATGGGAACAAAGCAAATTTGATAATAGATTTAAATTGGAAACTTTTTAAAATTGTATATTCTGTCTGAATCACAAAAGTAAATTTTTGGCTTTCGTATCCCTATTTAAAGGGACATGAAACCCAGAACTTTTCTTTCATTATTCACAAAGAGAATAACATTTTTTAAATGTTTCCAATTTAGTTCTATTTTCAAATTTACTTTGTATTCATTTTATTCTTTGTTGAAGAGATACCTAGGTAGGCAGTGTGCACACGCGTGAAGCCCTATATGACAGGAACTAGTGCTGCCATCTAGGGCTCTTGCTAATGTATAACATTGTTGCAAAGCTGCTGCAATATAGAGCTGTAGACACATGCACACTCCTGAGCTTTTCAACAAAGATAACAAGAAAGCGAAGAAAATGTGATAATATAAGTAAATTGGAAAGTTGTTTAAAAACATAAATTATGCTTACCAGATAATTTCCTTTCCTTCTGTACAGAGAGAGTCCACAACTGCATTCATTACTTTTGGGAAATACAGAACCTGGCCACCAGGAGGAGGCAAAGGCTTAAATACCTCCCCCCACTTCCCTCATCCCCCAGTCATTCTGCCGAGAGAACAAGGAACAGTAGGAGAAATATCAGGGTGAAAAAGGTGCCAGAAGAACAAGTTAAAATGTAGGGCCGCCCATCGGAAAACATGGGCGGGAGCTGTGGACTCTCCCTGTACAGAAAGAAAGGAAATTATCTGGTAAGCATAATTTATGTTTTCCTTCTTAATACAGGGAGAATCCACAGCTGAATTCATTACTTTTGGGAAAACAATACCCAATCTACAGAGGACACTGAATGCTAACGGGAGGGTAACAAGAAGAGGCGGCCCAAATCTGAGAGCACCACAGCCTGCAACAAACCCATTCTCCCAAATACTGCTTCAACAGAAGCGAAAAGGAACAAGAATGTTAGGAGGACCCAGTAACCGCCCAACAATCAGAACCATAAAGATCCCATGCCAGAGACCCCAAAAAACATCACTGGTCTCAAACTGAGCTATAAATCTCTGAGGAGGCAAGTGTCCCGAGAAACCTTATTGGACCATGCACAAACAGTGGGTGAAAATATTCTCACCCTGCGAAAGGTACCAGGACAATGACTCTAAAAGTGACCCGTTTCCTCACTCTGCCGAACGACAAAATCAAGAGAGGAAAAACTGCCCCAAAAAAGGCAGAAAGAAAAGCCTAGCTCTGGCCTCTAGGACCTCTGGATCCATATGATCCAGCATCAGACGCCCATCCAAGATAATACCTAAACCAGGTCCTGCCTGTCATCTAGGATTGATGGACCTGCTCTGTCTGGACCGGAATAGCTAGAAATAACTCCTTTTATTGTGTAGGAGGAAAGAATAGACTTAACTAGTACCCAAACAGGTCCTGCCTGTCATCTAGGATACGACATATCTGTCATAAAACTCAAGGGTCAAACGGAAAATTCTTAAGTTCCAGCAGTACTAGGAAAACTGAGAATAATCAAAAGAAAAGGCTTAAAAATTGTCTCGAAAATATCGAGGGAATCATCACCCCGAACAGAGACCTAGATACTTCCACCGGAAGTCTCCAACAATCGCGACCATTAAAATCGCTAGTACCAAAATCCCCGTGGTGAAACGTCCTCTGAAAAGGAGTTTCTACAACAACCCAGAGCTCTAAAACCAAAAACTATCCTAACCGGAATAGAAAAGAAAATAGGCAAATGCACACAAGTGATAGCCAAAGGAATGAGTAAAACAGAAATAAACAGGTCCAATCTGTCATACGACACAAACTCATCATAGAGCTCAGAACTGGGATTGTAATACAAAACAAAAAAGAAACAGTATATATAGAGACAATAAGGAATAGGATTTCCATCCATCTCCACTCGTCTAGTTAAGCTCGCTATCTGATTCAGAGGACTGAGATTCAACTGACGGATCAGTACTGGGAACCTCCAACATCGCCAAAACCTCTCTCAGAAGTAAACGCAGGCGTGCTATTCTAAATCTAAATGCTAAATCCTCCTCCATCAGAGGATCAGGAGACTCCGACCCTGGAGGTTGTACCTCTGAAGCCTCAGAGGGCACCGCTTCCCCAGAAGACTTATCGGATACAATCGTCATCTTACATGATGGTCCTTGGATAGGAATGCACGGATTAACCCTTCGCTTGCACGTAGCAGGAAGAGGCAAAGCCACTAAAGCCATAGAGATGGCCCTGCGGAACCGCGCGGTAACCTCTGATGGAAAAAAGTCCCCTTCAGGCTCAGGAGCAGCGGTATTCGGAAAAACTGCATGCATAAGAACAGAAGATTCTAGGGAACACACCTCACAGTACAAAGAATCCTCAGAGGCAGATGGCTCAGTGGTGTCTAACATCTCAACATTGGTTGATGAGAACACCCTATTGCGGCATACGGAACATAATTGAGAGGGCTGGTCTACCTGGGCCTCCTCACAATATGCACAGGTATCAAAATCTGTATCAGAGGGATCCCCCTCTAAAAAATCAGAATCCTCCATAACTCGTCTAAATTAAATTATGAACAAAAAACAACTGGCACCTTATACCCCCCAATGGCTGGGACACTCACCACCTCCTATGACCCAGACAGGAAGATAAATCGGCTCCTCCGCAGACACTCTGTCAGGAATCGGAAATGGAAAAACAAAACGTTACCACCTCCGGTCACATGGTGCATCATACAGGACCGCCCCTGCTAAGGAAAAGCGTGCAAGCTTAATAAAACTGTGCAGCTCTCAAAACGAAATTAACCTGTACGTTCCATATCAGCCTATGAGCCCCAAAACGTTTCTACACATAAGCAGTCAAAATCACATAACAAATATGATTAAAATACCCCATGTCAGGGTGCCAGGAATCAGACTGAGACAAGAAGTGCAAAATAATCAGACCTTTATTTATAACAAAAATAATAAAAAGACCACAAGTCAAATAACAAGCCAGGAGTCAAAACCGAAGCTGGTAATCAGACGAGCCGAGTCAGGAACCAAAGCGAGTAGTCAGACGGGCCGGAATCAGGAACTAGGAGAACAGCAAAGTCAGGAACAAGCCAGGGATCAGGAACCAGAAGAGACGTCAGACTAGCCAGGTAATACACAGGAACTCACAAACTGGTCTGAGACAATGCAAGGGCAAAGCATACTGAACAGAGGCCCTTTAAATAATAAGTGATGACATCACAATTCTGAGACTGCAACCTGTCTCACACGGATGATGTACAACAGTCTGGCCATAAGAGGGCGTGCAGGAAATGAGCAGCATCACACACTCTGCACCAGATTCAGCAAGAAAAGGTGAGCAAAATGGCTGCCAGCAGCACATGGCAAACAAAGCAGGGAAAAAACCCTGACAGTACCCTCCCCTCAATGACCCCTCCCTGCGGGAGGACAAAAGGCTTATTGGGGAAATGGGCATGGAAGGCACGGAGAAGGGGCGGAAACATGAACATCAGAGGAGAGAACCCATGAACGCTCCTCAGGACCGTAGCCCCTCCAGTGAACCAAATACTATACGCAGCCCCTGGACATACAAGAGTCAATAATGCTGATGACCTCATATTCCTCATGGTTGTCAACAGAGATAGGATGGGGACGAGGCAACACAGTGGTAAACCGATTACAAACCAATGGTTTCAAGAGGGAGACATGAAAAACATTGGAGATGCGCATTGCAGGAGGAAGGTCAACAGCGTAGGCCACAGGATTGACCCATCGGAGTATCCGCAAAGGACCAACATAACTGGGAGCCAGTTTATTGTAAGGCACACAAAGGTTCAAGTTGCGGGAGGACAGCCAAACCCTCTCACCAACCTGGTAGGAAGGTGCGGGCAGACGCCTACGATCAGCCTGGAACTTTTTGCGCTGCATAGAACGATGAAGACAATCCTGAATCTGCACCCACGTGCCGGAGATGCTCCTCCAAAGCCAGAATACCCTGAAACATGAATGAATCGGGCAACAAGGATAGTTGAAACCCAAAATTTGCCATGAACGGGGATAACTGGGAGGAAGCATTAATAGCACTATTATGAGCGAACTCTGCCCAAGGTAACAGTTCAGACCAATTATTGTGGTGTGACTACGGATACACCTCCGAAACACGTAAGCCTGTCAGTGCTGCGCCCGTGACACCTTTCTAGGATTTGCAGTGTTCCTGAGTGTTTTTTTAATATATGCACCAATAAAGGATTTAGTTTATTAACTGGCGTGTCGGATCAATTTTCTTTTTTCAAGTTTTCATGTCCAGTTTCTACCGACACCGCAGTGTACATTTAGACTTTGGAGCAGGTGTGCCACACAATCACTGACTGACGGTGAGAGTCGATATATAGAAGTGTTTGCAGGATAAAGGAGTACAACATTGAGCCTGCCAGAGAAGACCTGTGAGCTGCATAATGTGGAAGTGAGACGTGGTCCCTACTTCATTTGCTGCACAGGTTTTGGACCATTTATCTGTGTCACTCTAGAACAGTGATAAAAGGACTCATTGTTGGAGCGAGGTGAGTTCATTTATGCATACAGTTACCACCTGCAATTTGTTTATGGACACCTAGTGCATTAAATATTGCACAGTTTGTATCTTTAACTTTGTTTTCTATGTTTCTATGTTACTGGTTTTCTGTGTTCTACAATTGATCTGAAACATAGCAATGGAGGAACTGTTCCAGAGCTTGATTAGACCGTTCTGCAGCCCCATTGGATTGAGGGTGATATGCAGAGGAGAAGGAAAGCTGGATCTCCATTTGAGCACAAAAGGAACGCCAAAATCTGGAGACAAACTGGCTACCCCGTTCTGAGACTATCTCCTTGGGTAACCCATGTAAATAGAAGACCACCCGGGCAAAAATTGAAGCAAGCTCCTGAGCAGTAGGCAACTTCTTCAAGGGAATGCAATGTGACATTTTAGAAAAACGGTCAACCACCATTAGGATAACAGTATTGCTATTGGAAACAGGGAGCTCGACAATGAAGTCCATGGAAAGATGTGTCCAAAGACGCTCACCATTAGCAATAGGTTGAAAAAGACCCACAGGTAGATGTTGATGAGTCTTATTCTATGCACAGACTGAGCAGGAGGCAACATGCGCAGCAACATCAGAACGAAGACCTGGCCACCAGAATTGTCGAGTGACAGACCAAATCATTTGGTTCTTGCCCGGGTGACCTGCGCCTTTAGGATAGTGGTAAGTGTGCAATAGTTTAGTTTGAAGATTCTCAGGTACAAAGCAATTTCGTTAAAACTTGGTCCTGGAAATGACAAAAAAAGAAGAGGCGCTCTGGTGCAGATAAACCCAACAATAAGTGCGATTTCCAAAAAGAAGGAAAACTGATACTCACAAAGATATTTGCACTTCCAGTGCAATAATCCGCAAGCCGAAACTTCAGAGCCGTTCGGCTGACTCTTTTTCTCCCGATATGCTCCCGGCAATGGTCAGGCCCCTAAGAGGAATGAAGCATAGGACACCTTTGGTGCAGATCACCCTTACCAATATCGAGCTAACAACAGTGGGTAAATATTTATACTCACAAACGTGTGTGCACAAACAGTGCAATATCGGGCGGACCGAAACTTTATAAAGCCGTTCGGCTGACTTCCAACAAAGGAGGCTGTTACTCTCTTTTACTCCCGATATGCTCCCAACAATAGTCAGGCCCCTAAGAGGAATGAAGCATAGGACACCTTTGGTGCAGATCACCCTTACCAATATCGAGCTAACAACAGTGGGTAAATATTTATACTCACAAACATGTGTGCACAAACAGTGCAATATCGGGCGGACCGAAACTTTATAAAGCCGTTCGGCTGACTTGCGACAAAGGAGGCTGTTACTCTCGAGAATCCAGTGAAAAGAAAAGTTCAAAGCAAGGTAGAACAATGTAAAAACTTTTATTAAAAATCTTAAAACTTCGCTACGCGTTTCTCGGCTGCACGCCGTTTCATCAGGCTCATAAATTTAATGAACTACCTTGCTTTCTTAAAAAGGCTAAGTTAACCAATAGAAATGGTTTACAAGTTACACACCCACCATAACATGTGCATTAATCAATTAGGTGCTACGCCTCTCACAGGTACTGGGTAACTAACAGAATTGTGTTTCAGCTGTCAATAGCACATTTGGTAAATAGTGATATGTTAACATACATTTTTAGCAACATTATACAGATAAACATAGTGGATAAGAATTCATCTTATATTTGGTACACAGCATATATACAGTAGTCTGAATTTTAGATACATGAAATGTACGGGTGGATATCCTATCGATTTTAAATTGCAGAGTTCAAAATATATACTCAGTTTACATTAGGCCCTCGCTGTGGTATTACTAAATGTCCTAAAATATATATATGATGTTATCAAAAATGGGTCATATATAATTGAAGTAATTGAAAAACATATTGATCTAATACGTACATACTGCGATGCATTATATATATACGATTTCAGCTCGATGACACAATACATGGAGTTAGTGAGTAAAAAATTATTATTATGATATTCATTATCAATTTTAAGTTTAATGAATATCGATATGTTTCTAAAAATTCTACGTGATCTTGATTGCAACTTTAGATCCTCCGTGTTTTGTGATGCGGTCAATGACAAAAACATAGATTAGGAATTCTGTGATGTGATAATATGGAGTAAAGACTATCCTCTAGTGAATCTAATATAGTGCTAAAATGACCTTAGTGTAGTGAATCTATACGTGGCAAATGTCTAAGGTAGGTACAAATTGAATCTATGTGTAACAGAATTGTTATTGTGAGGATAATATTAAATAATAATGCTACTATTAGTGGATGTGGCTAAAAGTGTCTAATAATAAATAGCGTGTGTTTAGTGTACTGATACAATAATAATAATTTTGTCAAAGGATGATGCAGCTATTGGTGGTGTTGCTGTGCTTGTAAATTTCAATTGGTCATAAGTGTATGGTGAGATTGTGTAACATTGTTATAACTAATTTGGGAAAAATAATATATATGATGTTTATGTAACTGATGTCTGAAATATAATATTGGTATGTGTCTTTACTCTATTGCTTTTATCAATAAGTGTCTGTTACTATAACTAAAATTATTTAAAAACACAAATTTCTGGTCATTAACCAGAATAATGTGTAATGGTCTTCTTTTATCTATGTTTATATTGTTTTTTTGAAGTCATGTAATCTTTAGAAAGAACCCCATATATATACATTATATATATGTATAATGCAAAATGTGTATCTATTTGGCAATACACCAGTCCAAACAATTCAGACTAGAAATTGGAACAATGAATTCTCTACAGGGTGAGGCAGAGAGAGACACACACCTCTGATGGTGAATATATGGATCTTAAAATGCTGCTAAGTCCACATTGAGATTGAGACCCAAAGGGTGCATGGTCTTCAGTTTGTGAATCCAGTATGTCTCTCTCTGCCTCAGCCTCAGGAATCTGCTGTATAGGTTGGAGGGTACAATCTCCTCTATCGGGACTATCGTGTAACAATTAGGATTTCCTCCATGTTTTTTATGGCAGTGTTTGATAACACTATGCGATTTCTTATTTCTAAGAATACTACAATAGTGTTCAGACCAGCGATGACTCAGGCGTCTAATTGTGCGACCAATATATTGGATCCCACATTCGCAGGATATTAAGTATATAACATAATTGGAAGCACAGGTCATCCTACTTGTAATTCTATAGGTTTTGGTGTCTACATGAGAACGGAAATGGAGTGTGCCGTGACCAATGTGGTCACACATTTTACATCTAGAAATCCTACATTTGTAGGCACCCCTATTCTTAATTGGACAACTATTATTTAGACTCTTATTTGTTTTATTCGTGATTTTACAGGTCTTCTTGATTTGATGTCTAACTACCTTGCTGGGTGCTAAAATGTTTTTCAGGGTAGGTGCCCTTTTATATACTATAGATGGACTATCGCCAATCAAATCATTGAGAATGGGATCTCTCTTTAGAATTCTCCAGTGCTTCTGAAATATATTTTTAATTTCCTTATGATTGCTATTAAATTGTGTTATAAATCTAATCTCCATTGGTTTGTCAACTCCTAATTGTGTTTGTTTATTGTCCTTTTTCTGGACAAAATAATTTTCCCTTCTTTCATTTCTAGCTCTTTGGTAACTGGATTCAATAAGTTCCATAGGATAGTGTTTTTCCTTGAATCTTTCTTTGAGAATGAGGCTCTGTCTGTCATAGTCTGTTAATAAACTACAATTTCTCCTTATTCTTTTAAATTGCCCATATGGGACATTCCTTTTCCAAGGATAGTAATGATTGCTAGAGAAATCTAAGTAGCTATTACTATCCACGGTTTTGAAGTGGGTAGAACTGTCAATTCCTCCATTGCCATTAAAACACAAACTCAAGTCCAAAAAGACTACACTCTCTGAATGAATGCAGCTTGTGAATCTAAGTCCCCTATCATTATTATTTAGGTGATTAATGAATTCTTCTGCTTTATCTTTGGTACCATTCCACAAAAATATAAGGTCGTCTATGAACCTACCATAGAACACCAGGTTCGCCCCAAATTCAGATTGATAAATGAATTGATTCTCGAAACTTCCCATATACAAGTTTGCAAAACTAGGGGCGAACCTGGTGCCCATGGCGGTTCCTTTAATCTGCAAAAAATATTGATCTTGAAACAAAAAATAATTGTGTTGCAAAACAAATAAAATTAGTTGTAAAATAAATTGTTTTTGCAATGATGGGATATATGGATCTTCTTCTAAGTAGTTGGAGATTGCTATTACACCTTGATTATGAGGAATGTTTGAATAGAGCGCTTCTACATCACAGGTTATCCATAATAGATCATCTGTGATGGGGATATGTGTCAGTTTCTCCAGAAGATCAGATGAATCTCTAATATATGATTCGAGATTAATGACATATTTCTGGAGGAAGAAGTCAATGTATGCAGATACATTTTCTGTGAGGCTGCCTATGCCCGCTATTATGGGTCTTCCCGGGGGGTTGGCCGTATCCTTGTGGATTTTCAGTAAGTGGTAATAGAATGCACAGGCAGGCTCCTTTGGAATCAAGAATTCCTTCTCTCTTTTGGATACTATACCCTCCTGGTGGGCGAAATTAATTAGGCCCGTAAGAGTCTGTAGGTACCTAGATGTAGGGTCTTCTTTAAGGGGAGAATAATAGTGCTTGTCTCCCAAAATGCGATTTGCTTCTTTTATACAATCACTACGGTTCTGTAAGACAATACCGCCCCCCTTATCGGCCTGGCGGATTATCAGTTCAGTGTTATTTTTTAGGATATCTAAAGCTTTTAGCTCATTTGGAAATAGATTTCGATTAGGGATATTTTTGGGAAGCTGTTCTAATTCTTCTAAGACAAGTTCTTTGAAAATTTCAATATAAGAGTCATTGGAAATCTGTGGGTTAAAGTTTGACTTATTTCTAAAATTTGTCTGGATAAAACCCTCATTTAGTTGTTCCAAAAGAGTATCCGGTTCATAAGTTGGAAAACCAGAAGTAATTCTAGCTTCCATAGTATCTGTCAGAATTGGTAAAGCACTAGATTCTTTTAGACTCTTCTCAGCAAAATATTTTTGCATTGTGAGTTTCTGTGTGTATCTATTTAGGTCTACAAACAAGTTAAAAGTGTTATGGAAATTTGAGGGGGTGTAAGATAATCCCTTTCCGAATACTCGTATCTCGTCATCAGTCAAATTATGAGTTGATAAGTTATATATACCCTTACTTAATTTTTGTAGTCTTGTTTTTTTGTGGGTGGTCCCACGCCCTCTGCACCCCCGTCTGTGTACGGTCGTTTTCCTTTTTGGAATTGAGTCTGTGTGGTAACCGGCTCTAGATAGCTTGCAATTTTTCTCTGGGACCAAGATTGTGGTCTCTGTCTTTGTTCTAAAAAAACAGAGCTCTCTACTTCTATTGGGTGGGTCCTCTCATTGAAAGTCTCATTATTAGCTGTTATTGTTTGTCTTCCTATATCAGCCCTCAAAGGCGCCGTAGGCTCATTTAATGTTTCAAATCTGTTCGATATTGGGATATTAGCACATATGGGGTGGTCATATGAATCTCTTCTGTTAAATTCTCGTCTGTTATCGGTATCACTCCGAGGATTTGAATTGTGCCAAACAGGTCTATTATAACTATCATGACTCATTCTCGTGGAGTGCATATAATGTTGTGGAGAGTAATAGGAAGATGTGTTACCTTGATGGTGTGAATTTGTAGAATTAACATAAGAATTGGAATGTTGATATGTCTGATTATATTGTGCTGTGTGTTTAATCCTATTGTGATTACTATTGTTTCTAAAACGATTCCCTCTGTCTACAACAGTCCATTCGCTATTGCTAAGATTGTTGCCACTATTTGGCTGAATATTCGACTGTTGCATATCGGACAAATTCACTGAGGGTTGGGTATTTGCTCTAACTTCTCGATTAATTCTATTAGAAACTTGGGTATTAAACCTATTGAGTTGTCTATTTCTATTCCTAGATCTTCCGTGATTATAGGTGTGAATTTCGCCTCTATTATAGTCCCCCTCATCTCGTAGTAATTTCCTATTCTTGTTCTCTAGAAGTTCTTTTTGGTAGTTATCTATTCTCTGTAGTGTTAGTTTGTTAAGTTCTTCGTATTCAGTGGATGTTTTAAATTGTTCTAAGTGTAATTGTATCTTCTCAATTTCTAATGTAATTTTGGTAACTAAAGATTCCCTATGTGATATTAAGATTTTCATTAGACGTATGGAACAATCCCCTAGGGCCTCTTCCCATGTGGATAATAATTCAGTGTCATCTTTGAAGGAGCAATTTTTGAAAATTCTCAACCCCCTGGGGATTTGTTTCTTTTCTATATATTTCCTTAGCATCTCGGCATCCCACCAATGTCTGCACTCAGTATTTATAAGTTCTTCAAGTTTGGAAAAAGATGAATGTATTGATAGACTATCGATATCAGTATTATCACAGAGTGCAGGATTGGCGGGAGACACTGAAGATACTAATGTGAGCCTTTTGTTGATACGTTCATTAACCGATAGCATGATGGCTGCAATAAAAACCTCTAACAACCGTATGTGGTAATGATAGAAACAAAGAAACAACACTAACAAAGTGTGTTTGGAAACAAGAGGTGCGCCTATTCTATGCTATTCTTGTGATAGAGCTTCTAATTATGATGTTTTATGTGAGATATGATATAGCATTAATACAACAGTGAAATAATATATAGTTGGTCAACAATAATAAATGATAATTAACAAATACTTGATGGAATCCTTGGTGTTTGTATTCAACAAAAAAACGTCCATATATATTGAATATACTGAAAGTCCCACAACTCCTAAGGAGGCGATATAGGTGGCCCCCAAAACAAGCAGCGGCTCTCTCCACAATATGCGTGAGGATAAAACTTGGTCCTGGAAATGACAAAAAAAGAAGAGGCGCTCTGGTGCAGATAAACCCAACAATAAGTGCGATTTCCAAAAAGAAGGAAAACTGATACTCACAAAGATATTTGCACTTCCAGTGCAATAATCCGCAAGCCGAAACTTCAGAGCCGTTCGGCTGACTCTTTTTCTCCCGATATGCTCCCGGCAATGGTCAGGCCCCTAAGAGGAATGAAGCATAGGACACCTTTGGTGCAGATCACCCTTACCAATATCGAGCTAACAACAGTGGGTAAATATTTATACTCACAAACGTGTGTGCACAAACAGTGCAATATCGGGCGGACCGAAACTTTATAAAGCCGTTCGGCTGACTTCCAACAAAGGAGGCTGTTACTCTCTTTTACTCCCGATATGCTCCCAACAATAGTCAGGCCCCTAAGAGGAATGAAGCATAGGACACCTTTGGTGCAGATCACCCTTACCAATATCGAGCTAACAACAGTGGGTAAATATTTATACTCACAAACGTGTGTGCACAAACAGTGCAATATCGGGCAATATCGGGCGGACCGAAACTTTATAAAGCCGTTCGGCTGACTTATGTTAATTCTACAAATTCACACCATCAAGGTAACACATCTTCCTATTACTCTCCACAACATTATATGCACTCCACGAGAATGAGTCATGATAGTTATAATAGACCTGTTTGGCACAATTCAAATCCTCGGAGTGATACCGATAACAGACGAGAATTTAACAGAAGAGATTCATATGACCACCCCATATGTGCTAATATCCCAATATCGAACAGATTTGAAACATTAAATGAGCCTACGGCGCCTTTGAGGGCTGATATAGGAAGACAAACAATAACAGCTAATAATGAGACTTTCAATGAGAGGACCCACCCAATAGAAGTAGAGAGCTCTGTTTTTTTAGAACAAAGACAGAGACCACAATCTTGGTCCCAGAGAAAAATTGCAAGCTATCTAGAGCCGGTTACCACACAGACTCAATTCCAAAAAGGAAAACGACCGTACACAGACGGGGGTGCAGAGGGCGTGGGACCACCCACAAAAAAACAAGACTACAAAAATTAAGTAAGGGTATATATAACTTATCAACTCATAATTTGACTGATGACGAGATACGAGTATTGGGAAAGGGATTATCTTACAGCCCCTCAAATTTGCATAACACTTTTAACTTGTTTGTAGACCTAAATAGATACACACAGAAACTCACAATGCAAAAATATTTTGCTGAGAAGAGTCTAAAAGAATCTAGTGCTTTACCAATTCTGACAGATACTATGGAAGCTAGAATTACTTCTGGTTTTCCAACTTATGAACCGGATACTCTTTTGGAACAACTAAATGAGGGTTTTATCCAGACAAATTTTAGAAATAAGTCAAACTTTAACCCACAGATTTCCAATGACTCTTATATTGAAATTTTCAAAGAACTTGTCTTAGAAGAATTAGAACAGCTTCCCAAAAATATCCCTAATCGAAATCTATTTCCAAATGAGCTAAAAGCTTTAGATATCCTAAAAAATAACACTGAACTGATAATCCGCCAGGCCGATAAGGGGGGCGGTATTGTCTTACAGAACCGTAGTGATTATATAAAAGAAGCAAATCGCATTTTGGGAGACAAGCACTATTATTCTCCCCTTAAAGAAGACCCTACATCTAGGTACCTACAGACTCTTACGGGCCTAATTAATTTCGCCCACCAGGAGGGTATAGTATCCAAAAGAGAGAAGGAATTCTTGATTCCAAAGGAGCCTGCCTGTGCATTCTATTACCACTTACCGAAAATCCACAAGGATACGGCCAACCCCCCGGGAAGACCCATAATAGCGGGCATAGGCAGCCTCACAGAAAATGTATCTGCATACATTGACTTCTTCCTCCAGAAATATGTCATTAATCAAATCATATATTAGAGATTCATCTGATCTTCTGGAGAAACTGACACATATCCCCATCACAGATGATCTATTATGGATAACCTGTGATGTAGAAGCGCTCTATTCAAACATTCCTCATAATCAAGGTGTAATAGCAATCTCCAACTACTTAGAAGAAGATCCATATATCCCATCATTGCAAAAACAATTTATTTTACAACTAATTTTATTTGTTTTGCAACACAATTATTTTTTGTTTCAAGATCAATATTTTTTGCAGATTAAAGGAACCGCCATGGGCACCAGGTTCGCCCCTAGTTTTGCAAACTTGTATATGGGAAGTTTCGAGAATCAATTCATTTATCAATCTGAATTTGGGGCGAACCTGGTGTTCTATGGTAGGTTCATAGACGACCTTATATTTTTGTGGAATGGTACCAAAGATAAAGCAGAAGAATTCATTAATCACCTAAATAATAATGATAGGGGACTTAGATTCACAAGCTGCATTCATTCAGAGAGTGTAGTCTTTTTGGACTTGAGTTTGTGTTTTAATGGCAATGGAGGAATTGACAGTTCTACCCACTTCAAAACCGTGGATAGTAATAGCTACTTAGATTTCTCTAGCAATCATTACTATCCTTGGAAAAGGAATGTCCCATATGGGCAATTTAAAAGAATAAGGAGAAATTGTAGTTTATTAACAGACTATGACAGACAGAGCCTCATTCTCAAAGAAAGATTCAAGGAAAAACACTATCCTATGGAACTTATTGAATCCAGTTACCAAAGAGCTAGAAATGAAAGAAGGGAAAATTATTTTGTCCAGAAAAAGGACAATAAACAAACACAATTAGGAGTTGACAAACCAATGGAGATTAGATTTATAACACAATTTAATAGCAATCATAAGGAAATTAAAAATATATTTCAGAAGCACTGGAGAATTCTAAAGAGAGATCCCATTCTCAATGATTTGATTGGCGATAGTCCATCTATAGTATATAAAAGGGCACCTACCCTGAAAAACATTTTAGCACCCAGCAAGGTAGTTAGACATCAAATCAAGAAGACCTGTAAAATCACGAATAAAACAAATAAGAGTCTAAATAATAGTTGTCCAATTAAGAATAGGGGTGCCTACAAATGTAGGATTTCTAGATGTAAAATGTGTGACCACATTGGTCACGGCACACTCCATTTCCGTTCTCATGTAGACACCAAAACCTATAGAATTACAAGTAGGATGACCTGTGCTTCCAATTATGTTATATACTTAATATCCTGCGAATGTGGGATCCAATATATTGGTCGCACAATTAGACGCCTGAGTCATCGCTGGTCTGAACACTATTGTAGTATTCTTAGAAATAAGAAATCGCATAGTGTTATCAAACACTGCCATAAAAAACATGGAGGAAATCCTAATTGTTACACGATAGTCCCGATAGAGGAGATTGTACCCTCCAACCTATACAGCAGATTCCTGAGGCTGAGGCAGAGAGAGACATACTGGATTCACAAACTGAAGACCATGCACCCTTTGGGTCTCAATCTCAATGTGGACTTAGCAGCATTTTAAGATCCATATATTCACCATCAGAGGTGTGTGTCTCTCTCTGCCTCACCCTGTAGAGAATTCATTGTTCCAATTTCTAGTCTGAATTGTTTGGACTGGTGTATTGCCAAATAGATACACATTTTGCATTATACATATATATAATGTATATATATGGGGTTCTTTCTAAAGATTACATGACTTCAAAAAAACAATATAAACATAGATAAAAGAAGACCATTACACATTATTCTGGTTAATGACCAGAAATTTGTGTTTTTAAATAATTTTAGTTATAGTAACAGACACTTATTGATAAAAGCAATAGAGTAAAGACACATACCAATATTATATTTCAGACATCAGTTACATAAACATCATATATATTATTTTTCCCGAATTAGTTATAACAATGTTACACAATCTCACCATACACTTATGACCAATTGAAATTTACAAGCACAGCAACACCACCAATAGCTGCATCATCCTTTGACAAAATTATTATTATTGTATCATTACACTAAACACACGCTATTTATTATTAGACACTTTTAGCCACATCCACTAATAGTAGCATTATTATTTAATATTATCCTCACAATAACAATTCTGTTACACATAGATTCAATTTGTACCTACCTTAGACATTTGCCACATATAGATTCACTACACTAAGGTCATTTTAGCACTATATTAGATTCACTAGAGGATAGTCTTTACTCCATATTATCACATCACAGAATTCCTAATCTATGTTTTTGTCATTGACCGCATCACAAAACACGGAGGATCTAAAGTTGCAATCAAGATCACGTAGAATTTTTAGAAACATATCGATATTCATTAAACTTAAAATTGATAATGAATATCATAATAATAATTTTTTACTCACTAACTCCATGTATTGTGTCATCGAGCTGAAATCGTATATATATAATGCATCGCAGTATGTACGTATTAGATCAATATGTTTTTCAATTACTTCAATTATATATGACCCATTTTTGATAACATCATATATATATTTTAGGACATTTAGTAATACCACAGCGAGGGCCTAATGTAAACTGAGTATATATTTTGAACTCTGCAATTTAAAATCGATAGGATATCCACCCGTACATTTCATGTATCTAAAATTCAGACTACTGTATATATGCTGTGTACCAAATATAAGATGAATTCTTATCCACTATGTTTATCTGTATAATGTTGCTAAAAATGTATGTTAACATATCACTATTTACCAAATGTGCTATTGACAGCTGAAACACAATTCTGTTAGTTACCCAGTACCTGTGAGAGGCGTAGCACCTAATTGATTAATGCACATGTTATGGTGGGTGTGTAACTTGTAAACCATTTCTATTGGTTAACTTAGCCTTTTTAAGAAAGCAAGGTAGTTCATTAAATTTATGAGCCTGATGAAACGGCGTGCAGCCGAGAAACGCGTAGCGAAGTTTTAAGATTTTTAATAAAAGTTTTTACATTGTTCTACCTTGCTTTGAACTTTTCTTTTCACTGGATTCTCGAGAGTAACAGCCTCCTTTGTCGCAAGTCAGCCGAACGGCTTTATAAAGTTTCGGTCCGCCCGATATTGCACTGTTTGTGCACACACGTTTGTGAGTATAAATATTTACCCACTGTTGTTAGCTCGATATTGGTAAGGGTGATCTGTACCAAAGGTGTCCTATGCTTCATTCCTCTTAGGGGCCTGACTATTGTTGGGAGCATATCGGGAGTAAAAGAGAGTAACAGCCTCCTTTGTTGGAAGTCAGCCGAACGGCTTTATAAAGTTTCGGTCCGCCCGATATTGCACTGTTTGTGCACACACGTTTGTGAGTATAAATATTTACCCACTGTTGTTAGCTCGATATTGGTAAGGGTGATCTGCACCAAAGGTGTCCTATGCTTCATTCCTCTTAGGGGCCTGACCATTGCCGGGAGCATATCGGGAGAAAAAGAGTCAGCCGAACGGCTCTGAAGTTTCGGCTTGCGGATTATTGCACTGGAAGTGCAAATATCTTTGTGAGTATCAGTTTTCCTTCTTTTTGGAAATCGCACTTATTGTTGGGTTTATCTGCACCAGAGCGCCTCTTCTTTTTTTGTCATTTCCAGGACCAAGTTTTATCCTCACGCATATTGTGGAGAGAGCCGCTGCTTGTTTTGGGGGCCACCTATATCGCCTCCTTAGGAGTTGTGGGACTTTCAGTATATTCAATATATATGGACGTTTTTTTTGTTGAATACAAACACCAAGGATTCCATCAAGTATTTGTTAATTATCATTTATTATTGTTGACCAACTATATATTATTTCACTGTTGTATTAATGCTATATCATATCTCACATAAAACATCATAATTAGAAGCTCTATCACAAGAATAGCATAGAATAGGCGCACCTCTTGTTTCCAAACACACTTTGTTAGTGTTGTTTCTTTGTTTCTACAAAGCAATTTCCACTAGGTTTCTCAGGAGGTGCATTGGTTTGTGCAGCAAGGATCTCCTCCCCTAAGGGAGAAGTCAAATTAGTATGTATGGTGGCCAAAATATGGTCAGGAGGTATAACTGGAAAAGGTACAGACTCCTCCTTGGACAGAGGCGAAAATTGACGAGAGAGGGCATCAGCCCTAACATTCTTACTACCAGGCAGGTAGGAAACCACATAATTAAACCAAGACAAAAATAGCGCCCATCTGGCCTGTTGGGGCGACAAACATTTTGCTTCGAATAGATAAGTCAAATTCTTGTGGTCAGTAAGAATGAGCACTGGTACACTAGTACCCTCGAGAAGGTGCCTCCATTCCTTGAATGCCAAAATTATGGCCAGTAATCCCCTGTCGCCAATTTCATAAATGCACTCTGCTGGAGACAATTTCTTAGAGAAGAAACTGCACGGATGCAAGGAGCCGTCAGGCGAAGGATGTTGAGACAACATCAAATACCCTTCGAAAGTAGGCCACAAATTCAGGGTAATTAGAAATCACAGGTTTATTAGTCTCCCACAAGGGATTAGCCCAGGCAAGGGCCGTGTCAGAGAGTAAAGAGATGAGAAATCCCACCTTAGCTCTGTCAGAGGGAAACGCCTGTGGTAACATCTCAAAGTAAATGCCCACCTGGTTCACAAACCCTCTGCACTGATTAGGATCGCCTCCATAACGCTGAGGTAGAGGTGCAGAACCGGACATGCTCCTGGTAGGATTAGGTGCAGCAGCGGAAACAGGAGCAGCCATAACTTGTGGGACACTCTAGTCCAAATGTGCAGTGCGAGTCAGCAGGGTTTGCAGGGCTAGTGCAAATTGATCCAAGCGGTGATCCTGTACATCCATCCTGGAAATGATGGCAGGTAAAGGTGGATTATTAGCACCATCAGGATTCATGGCCCTTGCGTAATGTCAGGGTGCCAGGAATCAGACTGAGACAAGAAGTGCAAAATAATCACACCTTTATTAATAACAAAAATAATAAAAAGACCACAAGTCAAATAACAAGCCAGGAGTCAAAACCGAAGCTGGTAGTCAGACGACCCGGAATCAGGAAATAGGAGAACAGCAAAGTCAGGAACAAGCCAGGGATCAGGAACCAGAAGAGACGTCAGACTAGCCAGGTAATGCATAGGAACTGGAACACAGGAACTCACAAACTGGTCTGAGACAACGCAAGGGCAAAGCATACTGAACAGAGGCCCTTTAAATAATAAGTGATGACATCACAATTCTGAGACTGCAACCTGTCTCACACGGATGATGTACAACAGTCTGGCATAAGAGGGCGTGCAGGAAATGAGCAGCATCACACACTCTGCACCAGATTCAGCAAGAAAAGCAGGGAAAAAAAACCTGACACCCCAATGTTCAACAATCCCCCTCAGGAGATATTAACCCTTGATTCCATAAAGATAAAGGAGTCCCACTGAGACCCTGTCTTCTATCGTAAACATGTGTGTAAAACTTTAACAATCTTACCAGAATCTATGGTAAAACTACAGTCTCATCTCGAAGGGCAGATACCCTTCCTAAGGAAATACTCCGTAATCTTCCAACACTTCTCTGCCAACCTCCTGTGACGAAAGGCAAAGAATGACTGGGGGATGAGGGAATTGGGGGAGGTATTTAAGCCTTTGCCTGGGGTGTCTTTGCCTCCTCCTGGTGGCCAGGTTCTGCATTTCCCAAAAGTAATTAATGCAGCTGTGGACTCTCCCTGTATTAAGAAGGAAATTGTATTTTCTATCTGAAAAATTGTGAAGTTTATGTCCCTTTAAGTACATTAATTCTACCATTCAAATGTTTCTATACAACAAATCTTACATTTGATCCTAAGAAAAATGAAATAGCAAACTATAAAATGTTAATGTCTGAGAATCAATATTTACATATTACATTTTGCTAATTTGTTTTAACATTATGTTTAATTTTACACTACAAGGTTCATTAAAAACAACAAATGTCACAATGTTCAGAAAATATTTAACATTTGTTTAGAATGGAGAAAAGAAGACAATTTTTGTTATTCCAAACAAATATGCTGAATCATTTGTCCATCTCCTGTGCAAATGTAACAAGTGGTAAACCTAGCAGTGTAGCTGGATAGGAATACTGCCCACAATCAAGTGAATATCCATCTGAAATAGGTAGAATGAACAAGGCAAGTGAAAGCTAGAGATTATTCACCTTGCGACAATCTCTTGTAAAGTGCACTCTACATGTTTGAGTAAACTCTTAAAAGGATTTGAAAAGCAAAAATATGTTTCAATGCTACAAATGACTTCATTTAGCAGCTTGAGATTGTAATAAAATATATACAGAATTAACTTTTTTACTTAGTAGCAGTTGACAAATACAAATTGAGCATTAAACAATTTACCATTCAGTGGCAGTTGTCTCTGGTGTTGACATGCGTGCATCTTCCTATTTCGTGTGGATAGTTTTTAAACGATCATTAAAGGGACAGTTAATTCCAAAAAAAACTTTAATGTTTCAAATAGGGCATGTCATTTTAAACAACTTTCCATTTTACTTTTATCACCAATTTTGCTTTGTTCTCTTGGTATTCTTAGTTGAAAGCTAAACCTAAGAAGGTTCATATGATCATTTATAAGTCCTTGAAGGCCGCCTCTAATCACATGCTTTTGTATTTGCTTTTCTCAACAGGGGAGAGCTAGTTCAGGTAAACCATATAGATAACATTGTGATCACGCTCGTGGATTGTGCCAGACACTGCACTAATTCGCTAAAATGAAAGTCGATAATAAAGAAAATGTCATGTGATCAGGGGGCTGTCAGAAGTTGCTTAGATACAAAGTAATCACAGAGCTAAAAAGTATATTAATATAACTGTGTTGGATGTGCAAAACTGGGTGAATGTGAAGTATAGCTAGATATTCTTAGTGCACTAGAATTTTAAATACTACAGCTGCTCATAATGCCAGTGGGGCTTATATCATGTCAGCAATTAAGAAATTGAGTCATTACCGAGTCATTACAAGATGGTACAAACATCATAGGCTCTCTGAGCAAGCGCTGTGTTTACAATGCTGGTGCACAGTGCATACTTAAATACACCTTTGAAACAGCTATAGCTTAAATTAGAAGCATTTTTGCTAATCCATGTATATTACAAAATTATGTCTATTAAAAACTGAAATGCATCCATGTGGATTCCAATTTTGTCTGGAATGTCCCTTTAAATGACAGAAAAGTAATATATACTAAACTATTGACAAAAACAAATTAAATTGTAGTGAAAACATTGCAGTGTATTTGCTGCAAACTGAGACTTTATATCAGCCCTAAGTGTTCTCTAGTTAGCTTCTCTCTTACCTGTGAAATTCTGTATCCCAGAGAGCCTCATTACTTTTTATGGAAGGCATCTCTCATCTCTCCGAGACTTCCAGGTTGCGCTCTTTTTCTTATAGAATTCATTTAGTTGAGCCCCTGTGAAGTCTGCACTAGGCATGTGATTTTTGACAGATGTACCTTGCACTTTTTTGTTTTTCCACAGTTTAAAAGCTACAGAGCAAATATAATCTCCAAGATGGCGGCGCCCAGTGTGAAGATGTCCCTTTTAAAAGCAACTCTTTTGGTGTGTTAAAGTCAAAATTAAACTTTTGTGATTTAGGTAGAACATGCAATTTTAAGAGACTTTCCAACTTCTATTATAAAATTTACTTTGTTGTCTTTGCATTGTTATTTTCTAGAAACACTGTTTAAATACACATAAGAGCATTTTCTTTTCCCTCTTATGTTCCTTTAATTTTCTCTAGATTATGTCCATGATAGCTGCTACATTTGCTGAGAGGACACCTGACTGTGCACCTGAGTCTTCAAATCTGGAGGGTACGATGATGCTTCCATTTCATCAGATTCTAAAGCAGAGCCTGATAACACTTGCAGGAGCTTCTGGTGCTCACAAAGTAACCCTAGGTCTAAGGGCAAAGCTCCATTATCCAAGATGATGGACAAACTCCCCCAGACAGCTTGATAAGGAGAACAGAAGCTACTTAAAGGGGCAAATAGCCTCTAGCTCTGGAGGACTCAGAGCCGAATAATGACCCTGCTGGTTCCTAATGTATTGCTCTATTACACTTACCCCTATATGGAGGTTGAACCCTCCTATAATTATGACCACCCTTGACCACCATACCTGTCTCTTCCACAGAATTGACAACCCAGGGTTCAATTACATAAAAAAATTATAGTCTCCACCATGGTTCCCCTTTATCACCATAAGAATATTAAGCACTCCCATCTTTTTAATGTAAATCTGGGAGAAAGTCTAATCTTCTTTCTCCAACAATTCAAATTCAGCACACACCTCAGACATAACCTTCTCTATTGAAACAATTTCTCTTTAAGTGTTGCAGTCAGCCGTGGTTTAAAAGGGGTCATTTTATATACATATATTAACAGCATTATACAAAAGGTTCCATAATAATTGTTGTGTGCTAATACATAACACACTTTGGGCCAGATTACAAGTGGAGAAGTGGAGTGCTATTTAACGCTTCAGCTCAAGCGTTAATTGGGCTAGAAGTAAGCTTTTTGCACTTATCGGGTTGCGCTTGTAACATAAGTTGAAAGTAAACTGTTTTCGCTTGTGTGCTAGCTCGACAAGTGCAAAAAGACCAGTTAGAATATTGCGTGCGCTTTCAAATTTTTCCCCATAAAAGTCAATGCAGAACACTCCACTCTTGCACAAACCCGATCACATATTCTCAAGTGCACTAACCCAACATGAAAATATGAATATTTCACATTCCAATGTTTTTAGCATACAAGAATATGTTCTATTTATTCATAAATACATATTCCTACATATATCTGATGGGGTTTTTATTTTGTACAATATATTTCTATATATGCTTTTACATGTTTTCTTCTACTTACTGCAAAGGGCTCCCATGCACTTATATATACAGTATATATATATATATATATATATATATATATATATGAGTTTATATATGTCTGTAAATACATATAAATAGATAAATACATATGTATAAATATATATATATATATATACATATATATACCACTCTGGACATTGTGTAATCATTCTAGAGTTAATCGCGATTGCAGTAAGAATATGCTTTAAAGGGACAGTCAACACCAGAATTTTTGTTGTTTAAAAAGATAGATAATCCCTTTATTGCCCATTCCCCAGTTTTCCATAACCAACACAGTTATATAAATACACTTTTTATCTCTGTAATTACCTTGTATCTAAGACTCTGAAAAACTGCACCCTTATTTCAGTTCTTTTGACAGACTTGCTGTTTAGCCAATCAGTGCTCACTCCAGGGTAACTTCACATGCATGAGCTCAATGTTATCTATATGAAACACATGACCTAATGCCCTCTAGTGGTCAAAATGCATTCAGATTAGAGGCAGTCTTCAAGGTCTAAGAAATTAGCATATGTACCTCCTAGAATTAACTTTCAACTAAGAATACAAAGAGAACAATGCAAAATTGGTGATAAAAGTAAATTGGAAAGATGTTTAAAATTACATTCCCTATTTAAATCATGAAAGGTTTTTTTTGGACTTGACTGTCCCTTTAATGCATTAGAGCATTTTCATATTACAGCTTTATGTCCCTTTACGTGTTTTATGGAATAACAATGTACATTTTAAAAATCAATGTTTTAGAATAGTTACTCCAAAAACTTTGATTCAGATAAAGAATACAATTGTAAACAACTTTCCAATTTACTTTTATCATCTAATTAGTTTTGTTCTCATGGTATCCTTTGTTGAAAAGTATACCTAGGCAGGCTCAAGAGCAGCAATGCTCTACTGTAAGACAGCTGCTGATTGGTGGTTGTACTATATGCCTCTTGTCATTGGCTCAATCAATGTGCTCAATTAGCTTTCAAAAGTCCATTACTGCTCCTTTAACAAAGGATACCAAGATACCAAATGTAACCATAGAAACAAAAATTGAAAGTTGTTTACAATTGTATGCTCTGGTCTCCTTCTGAGGCAAACGGGGGGAAAAATAAATAAATTGTATGCTCTATCTGAATCCTGAAAGATAAAATGTTGAGTTTAATGTCCCTTTAATCCTTTGGACCCAAACTGCTATCTTGTTCACTAATACGACATTGCAGAAGCCACTGGCATGTGGGGAGAAGCACCATCTTCAGGAAGCAAACCGTTAGTTATAGGTATCATATGATCTGATAAGGGGAAAATCTTGCACAGGTGGAAGATACTGAAATGTTCCTATGGATTATGGGGATTTATAGTGTAAGCATATACAGATATAAGAATGGATCAGTGACCTTTAATTAAGCTTACCAAATTTTAAAATTCTATCCGGAGAATGTTTTTTGGAATAGATCTAAAAACAGATCAGTGGTTTAGATTAATCATTTGTCAAAAAATGCAGAAGCAATTCACATAGTGTTGAATATATTGCACTGAAATCCCTATAACAAAGGGGGCTGTTTATACAATTAAGGACCTTAAATACTTAGTTCAAAGAAGAAGAAGAGGCACACCACAAATTCTAGAAACAACAAGAATTCTTTAATGAGATAATGTTAAATACAAAAGCTGATACAGGAACTTTTGATAAAATGACGCGTTTCGTGTATCCGCACAGTAGAATTACATATAATTATATATAGTTGTATATATGGTTATACAATAACACTTTCAGATTTAAAGTGAGCAGTAGATTATTTTCTGAGAAATGTCAATGTTTCATTCCATTTCCCTGCCCTGGGTATCATGTGACAAACAATAAAGCAATACTCAGGTGACAGCAATCAATTCCTTATTTATTTAAGGAGACAAACAAACAGGAGACGTTTCGGGACAATATCCCTTATTTATGCCAAGCCTTGCAAACACTAATCACACTCTTATATACCCTAAAGCCACTAGGTGGCGCTAACAGTCATGTTAACTATTTAATTTCATTAACATACAATACTAATCCCATTAGATATACATTTATATACAGAACAATACTATACATATATTCATTATTACTTAGCAACATATGACAGAAAATAGCAAGAATCCAACTTATTAAACTATACTATTAATCTTTGCATATAGCAACCGTCTAGAAAAACTGATAAATTCCATTCTTTGTTTAAACCCTTTGGTTCCAGCGTTCCCAGTTCATCAATCCAATATGATTCCTTTTGCTTTAACAGCAACTCCCTATCTCCTCCTCTACATGGTTGGATTATGTGATCAATTATTTGAAACTTAAGTTGGCTTATAGAGTGACCATGTCTTAAAAAGTGACTGGCTAGTGGGGCTTTAAAATTACTTGGAATTCATTGACAAAATTCCTTGTCAATGAATTCCAAGGAACTGCCATGGGTTCCAACGTCGCCCCCAATTACGCCAATATATTTATGAATCTGTATGAAGAAAGGTATGTGTTTTCCAACCATCTATTTACTCGATATGGCACCACATGGTGGTGGTATATCAATGATATTTTTGGGGTATGGTGGGGCTACGTTGGAACCCTAGAGATGTTTGTAAATTATCTTAATATAGCTACAAGGCACATAAAATTTAAACTTACCTGGAGCGAGGAATTCATTGACTTTTTAGATGTTAGGGTTATTAAGAAGGGCAACTCTTTTGAAACAGACTTATTTAAAAAGGATACAGACCGTAATAGCCTGTTAAGATATGAGAGTGCCCACCCCCCTTCATTAATTAAAAGTCTCTCCCATAGCCAACTGTTAAGAGTAAGAAAAATGGTCTCTAATAAGAATCTGTTAAATATAAGATTGGAAGAGATGGGAGCTAGATTTAAAGAGAGGGGTTATCCCGATACATTAATTGAAGAAGAAATAAATAAAAGTAAAACTTATCCCTAGATCTGACTTATTGAAACATAAGAGTACCAATGTGAATCCCCCCAAAAAAGAGAAAGATGATAGATTGATATTTGTAACAGAATATAACTCCCAGAGTACTGAAATACAGCGTATTGTTAGGAAACATTGGGGAATATTGTCTGAATGTAACCCGAATATACAAGCTTTTTAAAATACCCCATGCCAGCTTATAAAAGAGGTCCTAATGTACAAACATACGACTAGATTACGAGTTGTGCGTTAGGGTAAAAAAGCAGCGTTAAGAGGTCCTAACTTGCTTTTTTACGCCTGCTGGTATTACGAGTCTTGCAGGTTTAGGGTCACCGCACACTTCTTTGGCCTTACCGCAAAACGACTTATGTAAACTTCGTAAAGTCTTTTTTCTATGGGACTTCCATAGCGCTGATATTACGAGTCTGTCCTAAGAAGGCCAAAAAGTGAGTAGTGCAGTCTACCCTGTCAAAAGTCCTAACGCATTTAAAAGTCAGTGATAAAAAGTACACTAACACCCATAAACTACCTATTAACCCCTAAACCGAGGCCCTCCCGCATCGCAAACATTAAAATAAAAATGTTAACCCCTAATCTGCTGCTCCGGACACCGCCGCCTCCTACATTATATTTATGAACCCCTAATCTGCTGACCCCAACATTGCCGCCACCTACAATATATTTATTAACCCCTAATCTGCCATCCCCAATGTCGCCGCCACCTACCTACATTTATTAACCCCTAATCTGCCGCCCCCAACGTCGCCCCCACTATAATAAACATATTAACCCCTAAACCGCCCTACTCCCGCCTCGCAAACATTAAATATTATTAACCCCTAATCTGCCATCCCTAACATCGCCGCCACCTACCTACATTTATTAACCCCTAATCTGCCGCCCCCAACGTCGCTGACACTATATTAAAGTTATTAACCCCTAAACCTAAGTCTAACCCTAATACCCACTAACTTAAATATAATTTAAATAAATCTAAATAAATATTCCTATCATTAACTAAATTATTCCTATTTAAAAATAAATACTTACCTATAAAATAAACCCTAAGCTAGCTACAATATAACTAATAGTTACATTGTATCTAGCTTAGGGTTTTTTTTTTTTATTTTACAGGCAAGTTTGTATTTATTTTAACTAGGTAGAATAGTTATTAAATAGTTATTAACTAATTAATAACTACCAAGCTAAAATAAATACAAATTGACCTGTAAAATAAAACCTAACCTAAGTTACAGTAACACCTAACACTACACTACAATACACTACAATAAATTAACTAAATTAAATTAGCTAAAGTACAAAAAAACAAAAAACACTAAATTACAGAAAATAATAAACAAATTACAGAAATTTAAACTAATTACACCTAATCTAATAGCCCTATTAAAATAAAAAAGCCCCCCCCCCCCCAAAATAAAAAAACCCCTAGCCTAAACTAAAC
Source organism: Bombina bombina (assembly GCF_027579735.1). Lineage (NCBI taxonomy): Eukaryota > Metazoa > Chordata > Amphibia > Anura > Bombinatoridae > Bombina > Bombina bombina. The sequence continues at coordinate 54,260,863 of NC_069507.1, read as the reverse complement.
TAGCAATAGCCCTTTAAAGGGCCTTTTGCGGGGCATTGCCCCAAAGTAATCAGCTCTTTTACCTGTAAAACAAAATACAAACAACCCCCCCAACAGTAAAACCCACCAGCCACACAACCAACCCCCCAAATAAAATACTATCTAAAAAAAACTAAGCTCCCCATTGCCCTGAAAAGGGCATTTGGATGGGCATTGCCCTTAAAAGGGCAGTTAGCTCTTTTGCCGCCCAAACCCTAATCTAAAAAATAAAACCCACCCAATACACCCTTAAAAAAACCTAACATTAACCCCCTGAAGATCGACTTACCGGGAGACGTCTTCATCCAAGCCGGGCTAAGTGGTCCTCCAGACGGGCAGAAGTCTTCATCCAAGCCGGGCAGAAGTGGTCCTCCAGACGGGTAGAAGTCTTCATCCAAGCCGGGCAGAAGTGGCCCTCCAGACGGGCAGAAGTCTTTATCCAGAAGGGCATCTTCTATCTTCATCCATCCGGCGCGGAGCGGGTCCATCTTCAAGACATCCGATGCGGAGGATCCTCTTCATCCGACGACTAAAACAGAATGAAGGTACATTTAAGTGACGTCATCTAAGATGGCGTCCCTTAGATTCCGATTGGCTGATAGAATTCTATCAGCCAATCGGAATTAAGGTAGAAAAAATCCTATTGGCTGATGCAATCAGCCAATAGGATTGAAGTTCAATCCTATTGGCTGATCCAATCAGTCAATAGGATTGAGCTCGCATTCTATTGGCTGATTGGAACAGCCAAAAGAATGCCAGCTCAATCCTATTGGCTGAGCACTGTCTTAAGCAGCGCTGGTATTGGAGTGCGGTAATGAGCAAAATTTTGCTCAACACTCACTTCTTGTCTTTGACGGGTTTCTGAAAACCTGTAATACCAGCGCTGCAGGTAAGTGAGCGGTGAGGGAAAACTGCTCGTTAGCACCGCACAGCATCTAACGCAAAACTCGAAATCTAGGTGTAAGTTAGTAAAAGCGGATATTGGGACTAATATTAAAAAGGGAGATAGATATATTGGTAAAAATAAAATATTGCCAAAACTATATTAGCATACGGTTTTGAACTTAAAAGGACATGAAACCCAAAAAATTTCTTTTATGATTTAGATAGAGAATACAATTTTAAACAACTTTCCAGTTTAGTTCTATTATCAAATTTGCCTCTTTCTCTTGTTATCATTTGTTGAAGGAGCAGCAATGCAGTACTGGTTTCTAACTGAGCACATGGGTGAGCCACTGCAAATCGGTGTATATATATATATATATATGCAGCCACCGATCAGAAGCTAGAACCTAGGTTATTTTGCACTTGAGCTTATCTAGATAAACCTTTCAGCAAAGGATAACAAGAGAAGAAAGCAAATTAAATAATAGAAGTAAATTGGAAAGTTGTTTAAAATTGTATGCTCTGTCTAAATCATGAAATAAAAAATGTGTTTCATGTTCCTTTAAACTCTGCAGAAATTATTGACAGCAAACTTAAACCTTTTCATGTCTCCCAGGCAGGTTTTCCCACACTTCTGAGTCCATCAAGTCTTTGATAAGTCTATGAATTTATTATCAACTCCCAGCCCATAATATTATGTTGTAAATGAAATAGGCAAGAAATATCAATACGTTATGAGCATTTATTAATCATATTTATTAAGAATCAAGATGTGAAAAGTAATGATGAAAAACAAGTGAAAATCAATAGAATACTAATCTTTGTTAAAGGGATAAATTGACCAGGGCTAACAGAGGGTCATAAGGAATAAAGGAGCAATAGTAAAATGCTCGGTGCTAGAAATCGGGTGCGTTACCAAAGGTAGCCTGAAAGCTTTGTATCAAAGATAACGAGTGTTACTGGTTAGGATGTGAGTTGTCATTTTCTTGATTTATCTTCCTGAATTTCTTAATTAAATTCCCATTTGCCTAAATTAACAACTGTCCTTGTCATGGATAGAGTATGACACCTGTAAAAAAAAAGCACTGCTTGAAGCTTTATGGCTTTTGACACTTATGATTGTGCTTACTGTAAAGGACCTTAGTATAGACATAATCAAAAAAAGCAAATTTGATAATAGAAGTAAATTGGAAAGGTGTTTAAAATTGTGTGCTCTATCTAAATCATGGGGAAAAAATGGTTTTATCTCCCTTTAAAGGGACAGTCTAGTATACATTAAACTTTCATTATTTAGATAGGACTTTTAATTTTAATCAACTTTACAATTTACTTTTATTATCAAATTTGCCTTTTTCACTTGGTATTCTTAGTTTAAACTAAACATAGGTAGGCTCATATGCTAATTTCTAAGCCTTTGAGGGCTGCCTCTTATCACATGCTTTTTAAATCTCTTTTCAACACAAAGAGACGGAAAGTACACGTGGGCCATATAGATAACACTGTGGGTTATTTAAGATCTAGCACAAAACAATGCTAAATTTAAGACAATAGATAATAAACAGTCACAGTCATGTGATCAGGGGGCTGGAAGAAGGTTCCTAGATACAAGGTAATCACAGAGGTAAAAAGTACATTAATATAACTGTGTTGGTTATGCAAAACTGGGGAATAGGTAATAAAGGGATTATCTATCATTTAAAACAGTAACAATTCTATGGTAGACTGTCCCTTGTGTTGGTTATGCAAAACTGGGGAATGGGTAATAAAGGGATTATCTATCTTTTAAAACAGTAACAATTCTATGGTAGACTGTCCCTTTAAGACACTAATTTACCAATTGTCCCAGATTAAACCTCACCACTTTTGGTATAAAGGCTAAAGAACGCTGCTCCATAACCTGTCCGCTTGCTCTGAGGCCGTGGACAGAAATCAACCCGATCCTATACGATTGGGTTGATTGACACCCCCTGCTCGCAAATCTGCAGGGGGCGGCATTGCACCAGAACTGCTGGTGCAATGATAAATGCTGAGAGCGTATGCTGTCGGCATTTATCGATATGCAGCGGTCATGATCCGCAATATCAGATCATGTCCGCTCACACATTCATAAATAGGCCCCAATACATTACAAGTTCTAAAAAAAATCCAAAGATTTTGCTTGATTTCTCTCCATGCCGGGCAAACTTTTAAATATCAGACCCAGTAAGAGATAAAATGGGTTGATCAATCAACATTTTCCACACTATGCTGAAAGATTTACACTAAAGATATAGGAAAAGGAGGGCATTGGAATAACATTTCAACACAGTTCTGTTTTAAGAATTACCCAAAAGGGCAGTGGGAGGAAAAGTAGGTTAATATGGTCTAAAGACTTAAAGGGACAGTCAAGTACAAAAAAAACTTTCATGATTCAGATAGGGAATGTAATTTTAAACAATTTTCCAATTTACTTTTATCACCAATTTTTCTTTGTTCTCTTGGTATTCTTAGTTGAAAGCTTAACCTAGGAGGTTCATATGCTAATTTCTTAGACCTTGAAGGCTGCCTCTTAAGAATGCATTTTAACAGGTTTTTCACCATTAGAGGGTGTTAGTTCATGTTTTTCATATAGATAACACTGTGCTCGTGCACGTGAAGTTACCTGAGAGCCATCACTGATTGGCTAAACTGCAATTCTGTCAAAAGAACTGAAATAAAGGGGCAGTCTGCAGAGGCTTAGATACAAGATAATCACAGAGGTAAAAAATATATAAATATAACTGTGTTGGTTATGAAAAACGAGGGAATGGGTAATAAAGGGATTATCTATCTTTTAAAACAATAAAAATTCTGGTGTAGACTGTTTCTTAAAGATATTTTTTGAATAAAGTATATGTAATTTTAAAAAGAATGTCAGTTATTAAAAACTAAGCAAATAAAAAATGTCTCTCAATATAAAAATATTATGCTTGGATATTTAAAGAGACATGAAATACAATTTTTTCTTTTATGATTTAGATAGAGCATACATTTTTAAATAACTTTCTTATCAAATTTGCTGTGTTCTCTTGGCATCCTATGTTGAAAGAGCAGCAATGCACTAATGGGAGCTAGATGAACACATCTGTTTAGCCAACAACAAGGGGCAAATGGACGTAGCCACCAATGAGCAGCTAGCTCCCAGTAAAGCATTGCTGCTTCAATGCCTACCTAAGTATGTGTTTCAATATAGGATATGAAGAGAACAAAGCAAATAAGATAATATAAGTAAATTGGAAAGTTGTTTAAAATTCCATACTGGGTATCAATGCCCTATTTACTGGGTCACGACTTGTGTGTGTGTGTGCTGTAGGAGAGTGTGTGTGTTGTAGAAGAGTGTGTGTATGTGTAATAGGAGAGTGTGTGTGGTGTGTGTGTTGTAGGAGAGTGTGTGTAGTGTGTGTGTTGTAGGAGAGTATAAATGTGGTGCGTGTGTTGTATGAGAGCGCGTGTAGTGTGTGTGTTGTAGGAGAGTGCGTGTTGTGTGTGTGTTGTAGGAGAGTGCATGTAGTGTGTGTGTGTTGTAGGAGAGTGTGTGTAGTGTGTGTGTGTTGTAGGAGAATATAAATGTGGTGTGTGTGTTGTATGAGAGCGCGTGTAGTGTGTGTGTTGTAGAAGAGTGCGTGTTGTGTTTGTGTTGTAGGAGAGTGCATGTAGTGTGTGTGTAATAGGAGAGTGTGTGTGTTGTATGAGAGTGTGTGTAGTGTGTGTTGTATGAGAGTGTGTGTAGTGTTTGTGTTGTAGGAGAGTATAAGTGTGGTGTGTGTGTTGTAGGAGAGTGCATGTAGTGTGTGTAATAGGAGAGTGTGTGTTGTATGAGAGTGTGTGTGTTATATGAGAGTGCGTGTAGTGTTTGTGTTGTAGGAGAGTATAAGTGTGGTGTGTGTGTTGTATGAGAGTATAAGTGTGGTGTGTGTGTTGTAGGAGAGTATAAGTGTGGTGTGTGTGTTGTATGAGAGTATAAGTGTGGTGTGTGTGTTATGAGAGTGCGTGTAGTGTGTGTGTTGTAGGAGAGTATAAGTGTGGTGTGTGTGTTGTATGAGAGTATAAGTGAGGTGTGTGTGTGTGTTGTATGAGAGTATAAGTGTGGTGTGTGTGTTGTATGAGAGTATAAGTGTGGTGTGTGTGTTGTATGAGAGTATAAGTGTGGTGTGTGTGTTGTAGGAGAGTATAAGTGTGGTGTGTGTGTGTTGTAGGAGAGTATAAGTGAGGTGTGTGTGTGTGTGTGTTGTAGGAGAGTATAAGTGTGGTGTGTGCGTTGTATGAGAGTATAAGTGTGGTGTGTGTGTTATGAGAGTGCGTGTAGTGTGTGTGTTGTAGGAGAGTATAAGTGTGGTGTGTGTGTTGTATGAGAGTATAAGTGTGGTGTGTGTGTTGTATGAGAGTATAAGTGTGGTGTGTGTGTTATGAGAGTGCGTGTAGTGTGTGTGTTGTAGGAGAGTATAAGTGTGGTGTGTGTGTTGTATGAGAGTATAAGTGTGGTGTGTGTGTTATGAGAGTGCGTGTAGTGTGTGTGTTGTAGGAGAGTATAAGTGTGGTGTGTGTGTTGTATGAGAGTATAAGTGTGGTGTGTGTGTTATGAGAGTGCGTGTAGTGTGTGTGTTGTAGGAGAGTATAAGTGTGGTGTGTGTGTTGTATGAGAGTATAAGTGAGGTGTGTGTGTGTGTTGTATGAGAGTATAAGTGAGGTGTGTGTGTTGTATGAGAGTATAAGTGTGGTGTGTGTGTTGTAGGAGAGTATAAGTGTGGTGTGTGTGTGTGTGTGTTGTAGGAGAGTATAAGTGTGGTGTGTGTGTTGTATGAGAGTATAAGTGAGGTGTGTGTGTTGTATGAGAGTATAAGTGTGGTGTGTGTGTTGTATGAGAGTATAAGTGAGGTGTGTGTGTTGTATGAGAGTATAAGTGTGTGTGTGTGTTGTATGAGAGTATAAGTGAGGTGTGTGTGTGTTGTATGAGAGTATAAGTGAGGTGTGTGTGTGTTGTATGAGAGTATAAGTGTGTGTGTGTGTTGTATGAGAGTATAAGTGTGGTGTGTGTGTGTGTTGTATGAGAGTATAAGTGTGTGTGTGTTGTATGAGAGTATAAGTGTGTGTGTGTGTTGTATGAGAGTATAAGTGTGTGTGTGTGTTGTATGAGAGTATAAGTGTGTGTGTGTTGTATGAGAGTATAAGTGTGTGTGTGTTGTATGAGAGTATAAGTGTGTGTGTGTTGTATGAGAGTATAAGTGTGTGTGTGTTGTATGAGAGTATAAGTGTGTGTGTGTGTTGTATGAGAGTATAAGTGTGGTGTGTATTACCTTTTACAACACTTTATAATTTGACTACAATCAATAAAGAACGCATACATTTTACTCACTTTGCCAAAACTTGCAGATATCTTGTATATTACTTCAGAAATGTTCAGACCAAGCATAAAGATAGGGTTGCGAAGTTATGTGGTATCATTGCACTGGGTCTTAGGAAAAACAAGTTTGAAGTATTCTGCTTTATCTGAATCGTGAAAGTTTAGTTTTGACTTTACAGTCCCTTTAATTAATAAACCACATTAAACAACACATATTGTAGTGTACTTACTACTGCCCTTAATCATCAAACAAGCCACTACTGAAATATGTTACTTCATCAAAAGTAATTCTTCTGAGCCTGAAATTTTAGTTCTAGCTTCTTTAACTGTCTGAATCCTTTAATACAGGGATGTCCAAACTCTTCACTAAAAGGGTCACAAAACCAGCTGCAATCTGAACCCGACACATTAAGCTCAACATGATATATGGGAGTGATCGGATTGTTGGCAACAGAAAATACTTGTCAAAGCGATACAAATAAACTGGTTGGTTTTGAAGACTCTAAAACACATTCTTACATCGTTGTATTGTCCTTTTTTGCTAACCCAAATAATCTTCAACAAATAAAAACGTATTTTTTCAAAGGACTTGATACATAGCGCCCAACATTATTTAAACAAAATAGTCATTTGCCCAATCAGGCAATGGGTTCTGGATGACCTAAGGTGGCATTTTGGTGATCTTGGTGGGGCTCCCAAAATCCTGCAAAGTGCTGCTTGGGCCCCGCCGAGAGTTGCTGGTCCAGAGCGGAACTCTCTGCTGACCCAATCAGCAGCACTAGTCGCAAGACTCAGATGTGCAACTAGTGCTGCTGACTGGATCAGCTGCCTCTTCCGCTCATGACCAGCAGTGCTCTGCGAGTCCTGAGCAGTATTTCTACTGTTTGTTTGACCCCTTTAAAGTGGTTAAACACACAGTGGAGCAGAGTCGATAGTCTGAAAATGACATGCTCTAACGAATTAGAGCATGTAATTTTTCAACAAGAATGGCCTTTTAACTAAGCTGAATCAGTGCTAAGCCATCTAAAGGGATGAGGAGAGGGCAGGGCTACCCCAATATCTTTCTTTAACTGCACATGTGCAAACAGTTCATGATCAAATCCTATATATCTGTATTAGTTTGTGATTGGTTAACAATATCTGTATTAGTTTGTGATTAGTTAACAATATCTGTATTAGTTTGTGATTGGTTAACAATACCTGTATTAGTTTGTGATTGGTTAACAATATCTGTATTAGTTTGTGATTGGTTAACAATATCTGTATTAGTTTGTGATTAGTTAACAATATCTGTATTAGTTTGTGATTGGTTAACAATACCTGTATTAGTTTGTGATTAGTTAACAATATCTGTATTAGTTTGTGATTGGTTAACAATATCTGTATTAGTTTGTGATTAGTTAACAATATCTGTATTAGTTTGTGATTGGTTAACAATATCTGTATTAGTTTGTGATTGGTTAACAATATCTGTATTAGTTTGTGATTAGTTAACAATATCTGTATTAGTTTGTGATTGGTTAACAATATCTGTATTAGTTTGTGATTAGTTAACAATATATGTATTAGTTTGTGATTGGTTAACAATATCTGTATTAGTTTGTGATTGGTTAACAATATCTGTATTAGTTTGTGATTAGTTAACAATATCTGTATTAGTTTGTGATTGGTTAACAATATCTGTATTAGTTTGTGATTAGTTAACAATATCTGTATTAGTTTGTGATTGGTTAACAATATCTGTATTAGTTTGTGATTAGTTAACAATATCTGTATTAGTTTGTGATTGGTTAACAATATCTGTATTAGTTTGTGATTGGTTAACAATATCTGTATTAGTTTGTGATTGGTTAACAAGGGTAATTTTGTTCTGGGGTCAGGGAAATCAGTAAAAAGAACAAAAAACATAAAACAATATGCTCATTTGACAAAATAAAGCTTCATTATTCACTGCAAATTTATTCTCAGATATGAAAAGTATGCAGTTTACAATTTACACTTTCTAAATATTTTGTGAAAATCATTTTAAAACAATGAAGTGGGTTTAGATTAACAGTATTAAAGGGACATGAAACCCAAAATGTTTCTTTCATGATTCAGCTAGAGAATACATTTTTAATACAGTTTCCAATTTACTTCTACTATCAAATTTGCTTCCTTCTCTTTGTCGAAGATATATCTAGATAGTTAGGGGCCGAATTATCAAGCTCCGAATGGAGCTTGATGCCCCTGTTTCCGCGTGAGCCTTCAGGCTTGCCGGAAACAGAAGTTATGAAGCAGAGGTCTAAAGGCAGCGGACAGAAATCAACCCGATCGAGTTGATTGACACGCCCTGCTAGCGGCGAATCTGCAGGGGCAGCATTCACAAGAACTGCTTGTGCATTGATAAATGCCGACAGCCGCTGTACTGCGGACATGATACGCTACATTGTATCACGTCCGCTCACACTATGATAAATTGGCCCTTAGGGCTAGATTTATCAAAGGTTAGGCGAACTCTGTATGTGCTTTGCCTGTAACTGCGCCCCAGCTCGCCTCCGGAGAAGCGCACATGTGCGTCTGAATTTATCATAAAAATAGAGGTAACTTTGTGCAGGCGAGCTGGGGCGTAATAATGATAAATTTCGCCTGTCGGAAACGGCATTTACTCCCTATTTACTCCCTATTTATCACAGTACATCCCTATAAATATTTACTCCGCCATGTTTTGATTATTAAAAAAGTGTTTATATTTAGCTTATATTTATATTATATAATGTTTCTGTGCTGTTTTTTATATATGTTGATAATTTAAGATTGCAAAAAATAAATATATTAAAATATCGATCTATATATATAACTGTTGGTACCCATATGCGCCAGTGGATGTGCAAATTTCTGGCAATAACAGTCTCTTCTTGGCGCTGAGCCTTTGAAAAATTAGTTAAAAGAAGAAAGTACTGAATCACAAGATGTTTTTTTTTTTTTTTTTTTTTTTTTTTCCAAACAACTTTATTGAAAATGAAATAAAGTATTACATACAGTAGGAGACGCAGCTCCTCAATAGTTAAATTTCAACAGTTGTTATTTTTACAGGATCACATAACAAGTCCTTAATATCATTGTTAAATATTTAAATAAGCAAAAGGTTAAGGACAAACAGTTTTGCAGCCCTTAATTAAGGGTTTTAATAATATACTTAAATCCTAGAAAGTGAAGAAGTATATAAAAGGAGAAGGAGAAAGGAAGAATTGTGAAGAGGGTAAGTATTCGGGGGTGGGGAGGTAAAGGAGGGAGAGAGGGTAGAGTGGGTGAGGGGGGAGTGGGTAGTCCTGTTCCATCCCATCGACTCTCGATAGTCAGATTAATGTTCACTGTGATTCCTTTTCAATGTATTGTTTCTTATATGTCTGTACATAGGCTTCCCACGTGCAGGAAATCTCGGCATAGATCTCCATTCGTTCGGTTTTGAGATAGTAATATTCCTCTAAATCAATTAGATCTGTAACCTTTCTGACCCACATATCTAAGGAGGGGACTTCACCGCTTCTCCAATTTTTCGCGAGCAGTGATTTGATCCCATTAGTCATGATCCTAAATAAACGGAGATAGGGTTTGTATTTAATGTGGGGAGGTCTATTTAGTAGCCATATCAGTGGGTCTAGTGGAAACTCAGTGTTTAATATAGATTCTATTTCTGTAATTATTTGTCTCCAATAGTTTTGAACTGTAGTACACCACCACCACATGTGTGCGGCATTACTGTTTACATGTCCACATCTCCAACATTTGTTGGATTGTGTGCGAAATAGTCTATGTAATTTCTGAGGGGTAAAGTACCATCTATGTAACAATTTGAAATTGATTTCCAAAATGGAGGAGGAAATGGAGGATTTCATGGTGGCCTGGAGTATGGATTGACCTGTCTGAGGTGTGATTATAACTCCGAGGTCTGTTTCCCATCTCTCCAAGTATGGGGGTAAATATCCTGGTGTTTTTTGGAGTAATAGTTTATATATTCTCGACAGGGTGTGTCTAAGTGGAGGAGCTTGGACGCATAAACTTTCAAAATTTGTCATTGGTCTAGTCATGTTGTTAGATTGTTTGTGCTTGAGTATGTAATTTCTCGTTTGTCTGTATGTAAACCAATTGACAAAACACTCATGACCCTCATCTATTAGTTCTGATTGTGTGCGTATGGTTTCATTTGCTACTATACAGTGAACTCCAAAGTCTCTGTTAACCCTATCTGTTATTGACATGTGAGAGTAAGGCCTCAGTGTATATTCTCTGTTCTCTATCAAAGATGTCAGGGGAGAAGGGATAGAGGAGATAAACAGTGATGTATTGATGGCCTTCTTCCATATTTGGAATGTTTCTTGTGTTATTGGGTTATCATATGTTGTAGTTTTGTGTGTATTCATATTACTCCAGCACATTCGACCAAGATGTGGTTTTTGTGTTATGAGATGTTCTAGGGGTACCCAACGTTTGTGGTGGTAGTGGATATTCCAATCCACAATCCGTTGTAGAAATATGGCCTGCCTATACAATTCAAGGTTTGGAACTCCCAGCCCTCCCTGGGATTTGGGGGATTGCATTGTTTGGCGATTGATTCTTGGGGGTTTCTTGTTCCAAATATAGTCACCAAATGCTTTTTGTATACTGTTTAAGTAGTTCGATGGGAGTGGGATAGGTAAAGTTTGTAGGTAGTAGAGTATTCTTGGGAATACATTCATCTTAATTACTTCTATGCGGCCTAACCAGGAAATTTGTTTAGATCTCCAAGATGATAAATCATTAATGATTGCATGTTTAATTGGGATGTAGTTTAGGGTATATATATCTGCAAGTGTTGGAGCGAGTTTAATTCCCAAATAATTTAATGCTGAGTGGCACCATGTGAATGTGGTGAGTTGTTTGATGGATCGTCTGTCAATGTCAGTCAGATTGATGTTCAGGATTTCTGACTTGCTCTTGTTTATGACGAAGTTAGAAAGTAGTCGAAATTTCTCAAACTCATTATTCAAGTGTGGTATGGACTCTTCTAGTTTTGTAAGGGAGAAGAGCATATCGTCAGCGAAAAGGGAGACCGTATATTTTTGAGGGCCTAGATTAATGCCGTGTATCTGCGGGTTGTGTCTAATGCTCGTAGCCAGCGTCTCTATTACACATGTGAATAAGAGGGGTGATAGGGGGCATCCCTGGCGCGTCCCGTTCATTATTCTAAAGGGATTGGATAAGCATCCATTGATCATTATTCGTGCACTGGGTTGGGAGTATAAAGAGAAGATCCTATTTAGTATTTGGGGGCCAAAACCGAAATGTGACAAAGTGGCTTTTAAAAAGTCCCAGGCAACACGATCAAAAGCCTTTTCGGCATCCGTTGATAAAAATATAGATGGTATATTATTTTTTTTAACATAATGAATTAAATGTAAGGCTCTGACCGTGTTGTCTTTTGCTTCACGACCTGGGATGAAGCCCACTTGATCCGGGTGTATGATGTCAGGTAAGATTTTGTTTAGTCTGTGGGCTATTATTTTAGCAAAGATTTTCATGTCTGCGTTTAATAACGAGATCGGGCGATAATTTGCGGGGAAAATTAATGATTTATTTGGCTTTGGTAATAATGTTATGTGGGCTTCTAAAGCGTTTGCTGAGAAGGCCTTAGAAGAGTCAATAGAATGGAAATAAGCTAATATATGTGGGGACAAGGTTTCTCGAAAAATCGAATAATATTTGTGGCTAAAACCGTCTGGGCCTGGTGCTTTTCCAGTCGGTAAATCTTTAATAACCTGATTTACTTCCTCAATTGTTAAGTCATTCTCTAAGTTATCTCTTTGCTCAGTCGTGATAGTGGGAAGATTCAGGTGTTGTAAGAAGTCATCTATTAGTTGCGATCGTGACCTTTGGTCGTTTGTATTTAATTGGGAGTCTGGTTTGATGTTGTAAAGTTTTTGGAAGAATGTTTTGAATGTATTAGCTATTGCATGTGTAGAGTATTGTGACCGTCCTTTCTCATCCACTATATGTAGAATATATTTTTTATGTGCTTTTTGTTTAAGATAGCGTGCTAGCAGACGTCCATATTTATTACGCCCCTCATAGTGTTTTTGGCGATTGTGCAAAGCCCTTCGTTTATGGTCTTTAGATAGGTGGGAGGCCAGTTTTTTCCTTTCTAGTGTTAGTTCTGTTAATATATCTCTGTCTGAGGGGAGTCTTTTGTACGCAGTCTCAAGTTGTTGAATTTTGAGTAAAAATGATTGAACTGATTCTCTTCTAGTTTTATTTATGTATGCCTTCATGGCCATCAATTCTCCTCGAACTACGCTTTTATGTGCCTCCCAGAGCATTTGCGGCGAAGTCTCCGCATTGTTATTAATTTGAAAGTATTCTGTGATTACTTTATCTATTTTTATAACATTTTTGGGGTCCGAAAGGATAGATTCATCTAATTTCCATATGAAGTTCTTTATGGGTTTAGAAGGCCAAGAAAAAGAACTAGTTAGTGCAGAATGGTCAGACCAAGTCATTGGGCATATTTTTGCTGATTTAAATAGGGATAAACCACCCACATCAGTAAACACATAATCTATCCTGGTGTATGTTGCATGTGGGTATGAGAAGAAGGAATAATCACGAAGTTGGGGGTGTAGTATTCTCCATACATCATGTGCTACTATGTTTCTGAAGTAGTGTTTAATTTTGTTCAGGTGGGAAGATGGGAATGAGGAGTGACCGGAAGAACAGTCAAGTTCGGGGTTCAATGCTATGTTAAAATCCCCACACATGATGAGTACCCCTTTCTGGTGATCTAGTAATAGGTTAGATAGTTTTCTAAGAAATGTTTGTTGATTTACGTTTGGTGCGTACACTGAGACAAGAGTTACCGGTCTGTTGTATAATAAGCCAACTAGGATGATGTATCTTCCTTCTTTGTCTTTTATGTTTTGTAATTCTATAAAGGGAATCCCTTTTTTAATTATAATGCCAACCCCTTGTTTTTTATGTTTGTTATGTGAGGCCCAGTAGCATGTGCCAAACACGCGAGCGAATGTTGTGGGCTCCCTCCCCTTTCTAAAATGTGTTTCCTGGAGAAACATAAAGTCAATCCCTTGGCTGCGACATTCCCTGAGTACTGCTGATCTCTTGTTCGGAATGTTGAGACCTTTGGCGTTCACTGAATACAGATGCAGGTCATTTGTATTTATGTGTTGAGCTTGGGATTTAGCCATGTTCGTAGTGAGCATTTAATCTAATGTACGTGGAGTGTAGATAATGCACGTGGGAGTGAAAGCTAATGTTTTGTTTGAGAACATCGGGTGGAACAGGGAGGTGTTTTATGGGTACAGGGAGGGGGGGAAAGAAAGAGAGAAAGTATAGATCAAAACATATTGTGTTTTGAGGGTGAGGTAGCATGTCTCTGTTTAGGTCACCGGCGTACTTGAAGCATTATACATTAGAGAGACACCATCTAACATTTTTACTTACTATCTGCTTCTATAGACTTTCAAAAAAAACAATCATGAACAAAGAGAGGAGAAAACATTACAAGAACATTGTCATATACCTGTTATATAAGTATTTTCTGCTTTGTCTTTGTCTGAATAGTGTGGGTGACATAATTTCTATATTTCAAGGTAGGGTGAGGTGCCCCTAATTGGTATTTAATAGGTCAACCATTCTCATTAGCGGTTATCTTGTCAACATAACAACAGACTAGACATTAGGTTAGGTCATTATTTAAGGTAAGGTCTGTGTCTAGCCATGGCCTATCATTGCTTTAAGAAGTTGCGGGCCATAATGATTTATCAAACATATTAGTTTATCGTATAGCCATGTATTATATTCGTCTTAATACCTGATGTATCTGTATACAGATTCTGTCATTACCCCCTAATAAGAATGCAGGAATCACTAACAGAGTTTTCTTGTGGAGCATAAGGTCATTATTTCAATAGATGTCAACAAAATGTAACAGAACATTACAACTATTTAACTATCAGTATAACCAACAATAGACATATTCATGTTAACTTTAAACAAAACGTTAAATATACTTATCAGTCCATAGGTATCATGATGGAGTTTCCATCTGCCTGGAAACAAAGAATTGAAGCCTCTATATGGTAGCATGGTGATAGTTCAGATAGTGTCTGTGGGCTGCTCAACCTTTTTTTTCTTGTATTGAACAGTAGACCATTGTGGTCTTTGAGGTAGAGGAGCAGCCTCTCTGCGTGATGTTGAAGCCTGTAGGTTGGGTTGTGGAAACTCCATGTTCAGACCCCTAGAAAATGTGTCCAAGTCATTGGAGTCTTTATAGATATGTGTTCTGCCTTCTTTCTGTACAATAAGACTAAAGGGAAACCCCCATCTGTACCTCACTTTTCTTTCTTGTAGACTTTGAGTGATGAAGCGGACTTCTTTTCTCTTTTCTATGGTTGTGGGGCTAATATCCTGGAAAATTTGGATACTGTAAGTTTGGAATTTAAGTTCTCGCTGTGTTCTAACGTGTTTCCAAATAGCTTCTTTATCTGAGTAGTTGGTAAACTTTATGATGATATCCCTGGGAGGTTTTGGTGGGGTTGGTATTGGTTTCAATGCCCGATGGGCCCTCTCCATTGAAGATTCTGAGAGTTTGAGATTTGGTATGATGTATTCAAATAATTGCAGTAAATATGAGGTCAGAGATTCCTTGGTGGCTTCTTCTGGCACTCCCCGGATCCTCAGGTTGCTCCTTCTATTTCGATTGTCCAAATCTTCCACCTTTAACTGCAGTGCCTGTATAACTGTTTCATGTCTTGTCAGTTGGTGGTCTACATCTGATACCATATTATTTAAAGTATCTTGTCCGTCTTCCAGATATTCCAGTCTGGACCCCATTTCATTGATATCCCTTCTCAGTGTGGACATCTCATTTTTAATAAAAGATTTTAATTCAGCAAGGTCCGATTTAGATGGGAGAAGTGAGATATTGGACTGTATCTGACTTAATTGGTCTATATGTGAACTTCGATTGTCTGGGTTGGAGTTTAGTTGTGAGGCGTCACTATTATTTAATGTCTGTGTGAGGTCTAGCCCCTCTGAATCTTGCTTTGAAAAAAAGGAGTTCATGGTGGCTGAAGTGGTTAGTTTCTTTTCCGGTTTGGTGTTTCTTCTGGAGGCCATTTAGATAGAAAGTGAATTTCAGCTTTTGAGTATCACCTTTGAGCCCCACTGCTACAATAAAGTACGAGTTGTAAGTGTATAACAAATACACTGGGTACTAGCACCTCTGTCCTGTATGTAATGATGTCCGTAGAGGAGCTGCAACCTTTTTGATTAGGAATCTCCTCTCGCCCTGCTGTTTGTAGGTTTTTTACTGCGTGTTATTTTGTTTAGTTGTTCTGGCAGTAACGCTTCTGGGTGTTAGAGGAAGAAAGGTCTCGGGCACTGTCCGGTTTGTAGAGTGTTAGGGACGTGTGTTACTGTATTAATATGTAGGGTTTGTAGCCTGCTGTGGTCTTATCACTTACCACGTGGAGTGGCGCGATGGCGGCGGTCTCTTGTGCAGTCACCCAATTCAACCAGATGATCTCTGCCGGTTTCCTTTTCACTGTAAGGGCTATTTAAGTCGCTATGGGATTCAGCCTACCATGCGACCTGTGTCCCAATCTTAGTCGTTCAGTGTCCTTCAGGAGCGTGGGGCGGCTCCGGCTGACTTCAGTAATATCCTATAGCCATTCAAAAATGCATTATCCGTTACTGATAAGGGCTCTTGTGGTTTGACCTTTCAGTCCAGTACAATTTTAGCGGTGTCTCTCAACTCAGAAATAGGTATATAAGCCGGTGACCTAAGGCATGTCACGGAGCTAGCTTAACATGCGGCCATGTTCCTGCATGGCTACGCTCCACCTCCCTGAATCACAAGATGTAAAAGCATGTATTATAATGGTGTTCGCCTCAGTCTGTATGGCAAAATATACAACATGCAACTGAAGCCGAAATTGCAGTTCCCTATCGGCGCAAAGCAATGATAAATAAGAAACTGGGCGTATTTGTAGGTCGGGCTGTTAAATTACGTCTATTACTAATGTAAAGTGTAGCACTCAGGAGCGCGCCTATGTGCATAGGCGAATGCACGCTGAGTGCGAAGAAGTTTCTTTCAGATTTGCGCAATTATAGGCGCAGAGTGCTTTGATGAATATGACGATCAGTTTGTATGAGCTATTTTGGACGGAATTAAAGGAGAATGGCTTTGATAAATCTAGCCTTAGTGTGCACATGCCTGAACCACTACATGACATGAAACAGTGCTGCCATCTAGTGTTCTTGCTAAATGTATAACATTGTTGCAAAACTGCTGCCATATAGTACTGAAGACACGTGCACGCTCCTGAACTAACCTTCCTGCTTTTCAACGACGGATAACAAATAAAGAAAATCTTATAATAGAAGTAAATTGGAAAGTTGTTTAAAATTGAATGTTCTATACAAATCATGAAATCATTTTTTGGGTTTCTAATCCCTTTAACTCTACTTCACAAGTGAGGTCACTCTGTCACCACCATGTACTGGATACCTTTCCCTAATTCATGATTAGGGTTCCCAGTATTTAACTAGACAGTCCAGTAAATCAACTGCCAGGCAAATAAAAAAATAATATATATATATATATATATATATATATATATATATAAAAATGACAAATTGATAGGGTCTTAACTGAGGACCAATGTGGGTAATATATAGGGGATTCAGGACCACTGTTCTGATCTGAGGGCTGATTTGGGTAATATGGTTGATAGGGGATTCAGGACCATGGATCTGATCTGAGGGCTGATATGGATAATATAGTTGATAGTGTATTCAGGACCATGGATCTGATCTGAGGTCTAATATGGGCCATATAGTTGATAGGGGATTCAGGACCACTGTTCTGATCTGAGGGCTGATGTGGGTAATATAGTTGATAGTGTATTCAGGACCATGGATCTGATCTGAGGGCTGATGTGGGTAATATAGTTTATGGTGTATTCAGGACCATGGATCTGATCTAAAGGTCTGATATGGGTCAAATAGCTGATAGGGGATTCAGGACCATGGATCTGATCTAAAGTCTGATATGGGCCATATAGTCGATAGGGGATTCAGGACCACTGTTCTGAGCTGAGGTCTGATGTGGGTAATATAGTTGATAGGGGATTCAGGACCACTGTTCTGAGCTGAGGTCTGATGTGGGTAATATAGTTGATAGGGGATTCAGGACCATGGATCTGATCTGAGGGCTGATGTGGGTAATATAGTTGATAGGGGATTCAGGACCACTGTTCTGATCTGAGGGCCGATATGGGCCATATAGTTGATAGGGGATTCAGGAGCATGGATCTGATCTGAGGTCTGATATGGGTCATATAGTCGATAGGGGATTCAGGACCACTGTTCTGATCTGAGGGCTGATGTGGGTAATATAGTTGATAGGGGATTCAGGACCATGGATCGGATCTGAGGGCTGATGTGGGTAATATGGTTGATTGGGGATTCAAGACCACTGTTCTGATTTGAACATTTAAAGAAAAATCTGCCCCAGATATAGGCTGGCAATAAATTGAGTTATAGCAACAACTTAGTGTAATTTTTTTTTTTATCAAAGTAATTTTGGACTATTTTTTTCTTAAAGGGGAAGGAAAACTAAATTTTTTTCTTTCATGATTTAGATAGAGCAGGTGATTTTAAACAACTTTCTAATTACTTCTTTTATCAAATTGCCTTTGTTCTTTTGGTATCTTTTGTTGAAAAGCAAGTATGTATGCTTAGGATCCGGCCCATTTCTGGAGCACTATATAGCAGCAGTTTTGCAAAAATAATTTCCATTTGCAAGAGCACTAGATGGCCGTACTATATCCTGCCACGTGGTGTTTCAGATGCCTACCTAGGTATCTCTTCAACACAGAATATCTTGGAAACAAAGCAAATTTGATGATAGACGTAAATTGCAAACTTTTTTTAAAATGGTAAATCCCTTTAAACACCTAAAGGTTCTGAATTGTACCTCTACAATATATGAATGAGGTGAGAAAGGCCACACCTTACCCCAGACTTGACGGATTTATGTCCTCAGCGATGCAGCAACACAACATTCTTGGGAGAGCACAGACGTAAACTAACTTAGAAGAAAATATGAATATCCTATTTTGAGCTTAAAAAATACCTATTGTAGTTATAGACCAAGTGAACGGTGTTTACATTTGAATCATACATTACTCTACAATCAGACGGAACAGGATGCTATTTGCATGAGTCTGTACAGATTAACCCTTTCACCAGTAGAATAGTCCTGGGATATACATAATATATCCGTGTATAAACTAGAACTGCACAATCATAAGCTTTATGAACTGACTTTCCCATGATGGACAGAAAAATGGAGAATTTTTATATGGGTTAATCGGCATATTAACGGCTGCATGTGAGACCTTTTTTTATATTAATGCAATTACAATCAACAATTTTCATTGTTTTCTGCTACCCTTTTTTTTTTTTATTGGTTTGGTGAAAATGGTCCTATATTTAAAGGAACTGTAAACACCTTGAGATTTTTGTATAAGATATTTAGGTATGCAAAGTGAAACCATTTTGCAATATATTTTAAGTTTATTTTGCTCCTTTTTATATAATTTAGCTTTGAAAATTGATCAATTTCTAATTTTCAGAACTTGAAATGAACACTGCTGATTTCCCGAGACCAAAACTCCTACATTTTTGTCCCTAATTGGCTTTATGAGATAACATCTGCAAAGCAATTTGCTTTATACTAACTTTATGACTGTGGATAGCCTTGTTGTCTGTGAACTAAAGCCCAGATTGGCTACTTCAAATAAGGCAAATAGTGAGTGGCTGTTGAGAAAAAGGTCCAGGAAAAGGATGTTAATTTGTTTTAAACTTGGGAGTGCAATATGGATTAAAGAGCAAGAAATTAACAACAAATAGCACTGCTATTCCCCTAAATGTGAACAGCGAGTTGTGGCGCTGAAAGACCTCAGTCTGCCCTTAAAGGGAGAGTCTACAAAAAAGCTAGATAATCCCTTTATTACCTATTCCCTAGTTTTGCATAACCAACACAGTTATATTAATATACTTTTTACCTCTGTGATTACCTTGTATCTAAGCCTCTGCAAATTGCCCCCTTATTTCAGTTCTTTTGACAGACATCCATTTTAACCAATCAGAGCTGGCTCACCTGAACTCCATGTGTGTGAGCACAGTGTTATCTATACGACACACATGAACTAACACCCTCTAGTGGTAAAAAACTGTCAAAATGCCCTTAGAGAAGAGGCGGCCTTCAAGGGCTTAGAAATTAGTATATGAACCTCCTAGGTTTAGCTTTCAACTAAGAATATCAAGAAAACAAAGCAAAATTGGTGATAAAAGTAAATTGGAACATAGTTTAAAATTACATTCTCTGTGGCCTATCTATCAAGCTCCATACGGAGCTTGAGGGCCCGTGTTTCTGGCGAGCCTGTAGGCTCGCCAGAAACACCAGTTATGAAGCAGCGGTCTAAAGACCACTGCTCCATAACCCTGTCCCCCTGCTCTGAGGCGGACAGGAATCGCCACAATTCAACCCGATCGAGTACGATTGGGTTGATTGACACCCCCCTGCTGGCGGCTGATTGGCCGCGAGTCTGCAGGGGGCGGCGTTACACCGGCAGCTCTTGTGAGCTGCTGGTGCAATGCTGAATACAGAGAGCGTATTGCTCTCCGCATTCAGCGATGTCTGTCGGACCTGATCCGCACTATCGAATCAGGTCCGACAGACATTTCATAAATAGGCCTCTCTATCTGTATCATGAAAGTTTATTTTGGACTAGACTGTCCCTTTAACAGCACAATTGGGTGCTGCAGCCATGGTGAGTACCCTGAGACTTGGGACTTTGGATCTGGGGATAATAGTCTTCTATTATCGATACACACAAGGAAGCGCCTCTCTTTTTGTCTTTTAGATGTCGTGTTGATTTGACTACTCTAAAGTGGGCTATTTGGGGGAGAGCTGCAACACCTTGTACATGGACTTATTTATATTTACTTATATATTGTGTTTATTTATACATTTGTTATTTTATTTTCACTTATTTGGTGTATTAACATACTGTTTGGCACCCGCTTTCCTTTTAGCACCATAGGTGCTTAGAGAGTTGTACCAATATACACCTAAATGTATGGCCTTAAAATTTAGTTAGAAATTACTACAGATTCCAGTGTTCTCCACAGAAAATATTGCCAGCAGGATGGCATTATGAAGTAGCCGGGTGGGGGCAGTGTAATATTTTCTAATATTATATCATTTTCTGCTATGAAAGGCCGATATTAATTGCATAATTTAACATAAATGTATTTAATGATATTTTGTTCAATAAAAAAATAACATTTTTAATATTAGCTAAATTTTGGTTAATATTGACTAAATTTGTAGCCAGGTGGTCGGTAAAATCAGGCGGGTGCTGCACTCGCTAAAAAGGTTCTGGGGAGATCACTGGATTCTTATAAAGACAGCGACAAAAAGATACACACTGTGTGCAGCAACAACGTTGTATAAAAGAAATATCCTTTTAGTAATCATATAAACGTGTCCTATTTGGACTGTTAATCACAATACCTTTTTCCTTTAAAAAGTTGGAAATAAAAATGTTCTTAGTCCTTGATGATTGCAGCTGTATCTATGGGTATTCCAATCCCAAAAAGGTAATTCTGAAACAAACAAAAAAAAAGCAACTTTCCCAAAGACTGTCCCTCGATGGCCACCGTACTCAAAACTGAGCCCAATCTTTGCTGAGCGGCACTGACTCGCAACCGGAGAAGGACACGAATAGGAGTTATTACGGCAACATTGGTGAATAGACTATACCGTTACCATTTGGTGCAAATGTTTTTATACTATGGAAGTGCACACTGTTTGGTGTGTCACAGCAATAAAATATTATAAATTAAATTAAAAATTATTCTTGAGTGGTGAGTTGCGTTTCTCTTTCATTTGTTTGTTTTAGAATTACACAATCGGGAGATGAACTACTCAGATAATGGTTTTGTGTTATTTTTAGAGAAGTTAACAATTTGAAGTTCAGTGGTGTTAAAAAGCAAAAGCATTTTGTGATTATGATCACTGGAGAAACACACAATAGCGGCCAACATTCAAAAATCATTATCTACTGAACACAAACACAAGATTTTGGTTAACTCTATAATTGTATAGATCGCTCTGTACATTTTTATACTGCTTTATGGTAGGAGCTTTATAATGTACATTACAGAAAAAGATTACTGTCAGAGATCCCAGTACCTGTTCTGAATATGAAAACTGGCTTTGCTCATACATTTTCTGTTGATCTGTGATCCAAGTTGGCATTGTTTGAGAATGTTATTTTGGCTTAATATCATTTAAGAAGTCGGCTATTTATACTGGAACAGATGCTTTATGTTCTGGTGTTATCATATTTTGTTTTGCTATTAAAGGGATATAAAACCCATTTTTTTTCTTTCATGATATGGAAAGAGAATGGAGTTTTAAGCAACTTTCTAATTTACTCCTATTATCAATTTTTCTTCATTCTCTTGGTATGCTTGAATGAACACATAGGTGAGCCAATGACAATCGGTATATGCTGATAACCTGATAAGAATTAATTGTATTAAAAAGCTGTTGGAGGAACACCATTTTAAATGGACTGGGCTCTCTCTACTGCCCCCCAACTGAGAGGTTGATCTCTGCTGCTGCTTTTTGTTTGCATAGCTTTTCTATACCCAAAACTGCAGTACTGATATTTTACACAGTATTTTGCCCAGCATACAGTGTTGGTGTAATACTTACATCCAACACAGTGGTGCATGCTGTTTTCCCCACTGTCAGCTTAGACAGCAGAATCTGCACCAGGGGGCAGTAGGAATCTTCCTTCATATAGTAAGAAAACACTGATTGTGCTCCCTTACTAAATGAAGGCAGATTGCAGATCATACAGAGAGTGACACTCTCTGTAACAATGATTGCTGGTGTCGTGGTGAATCAGCCCAGTGAGGTGGGTGGAGGGAGTGGTTGGGTTCACTATGTTACAGAAAAAAAAAAACATTACAGCTGGGGAGAGGGAGGATGGGGTCCTAAATCTGCAGAAAAGATGGGCTGGAGGGGGACCCTACACTACAGAAAAAGAACCAATCTTGGAGGGGGTCCACAAAACTTTAGAAAATAAAATTCATAAATAAAAAAACATAAACAAAAACAAAACATAATTGGTTACTAGCAGACTAGCTGTTTGAGAGGGATCAGGGAGGTTGTGTGGGTGAGGCGGGTTCCCTACATTACAGAAATGTAATATATATATATATATATTTATATATATATAAACACATCTCTAAACTGCATACTGGCAGACCGTTGCCAGTACGTAAGATGGTAGTGACTAATGGGGGATGAGGGAGGGAAAAGAGCTGTTAGGGAGGGATCAGGTTGGTATCAGGGGGTTGGAGGGTAATCTCTACACTACAGCTAAAATTAACCTTACAAACTACTCAATTAACCCCTTCACTGCCGGGAATTTCAGAAGAGTGGTGCGCAGCTGCAATTAGGGGCCTTCTAATTGCCAAAAACAATGACAAAGACATGCATGTCTGCTATTTCTGAACAAAGGGGACCACAGAGAAGCTTTTGCAATAATTTGTCTTATGACTGCTGTAGTTCTGTGTAAATAATTTCAGTGAGAAACACAAAATTGTAAAAAAAAAAAATTAAAAAATATTCAAAACCTCTCTGCTCCTGTGAAATATTCTAAAATCATTCTCCAGCACTGTGAGATTCCTAGTGAGATTTTCAAAAGGCAGATTTTGCTTTACTTCTCCAAGGGGGGTTCCCTGCATTTCTGTTTGTGAAGGAGAGACAAGCCCAGTGCAATATAGCACTACATGACATGACAGTTCTGCTGCATTTACACTTTGTGCTTTTTATTTTGTATTTTTTTTTGTACAGCAGTGTATTTAGGATTCTGATTTTTTTAAGTTCTGATTATGCCTTCACAGTTTATGTGTAACTTTAACATATTAGGCTCATACTTTGTATATGTAAGTGTATCTTTTACAAATTAGATTGCACTTTGCTTGTCACTAACATTTTCAGTTTCCCAGAGAGCTTCATTACTTTCTATGGGCCAGATAATCCAATATTCTCTAGTTTGGAGAGAGATTCTAGTGCTGACTTCACAGGGGCAGAACTCATTGAATTTTTTAAGAAAAGGGGAGGAACCTGGAAATCCCAGAGAGATGAGAGATGCCTTCCATAGAAAGCAATGAAGCTCTCTGGGATACAAAATTTCACATGGAAGAGAGAAGGTAACTGGAGAACCCCTGGGGCTGATATAAAGGCTCTGATTACATACAATTAAACTGAAATATTTTCGCTATAATTTCACTTACTTTTAGTCTATATTTTAGTAAATATTACTTTTCTATTTTTTAAAATAAGTGTATTGTGAAATTTGAGCTAACTTTACCTGCATACAGCTAGCGGGACAAATTAGTGAGACCAGCTTGTTTAAAATGCTTACAAAATTTCACAAGACTTGTAAAAGAGCTTCAGATATATCCTCAGAACTCCCCTGTTCAGCACAGGGAACTGCCCTGTCCCTCCCACTTTGTGAAACTGTCCATTTACAATGGAGAAAATACAAAGTGCAATGTAATTTCTAAAAGATACACATAAATATACAAGTATGATCCTAAGTTATTAAAGAAACTTTCAAAACCTAATCAGATTGTGTAAAACTACTGCTGCTAGATCAAAATTTAAATGTATTAAGATAC
This sequence comes from Bombina bombina, assembly GCF_027579735.1. Taxonomy (NCBI): domain Eukaryota; kingdom Metazoa; phylum Chordata; class Amphibia; order Anura; family Bombinatoridae; genus Bombina; species Bombina bombina. The sequence goes on along the minus strand of NC_069507.1, from coordinate 54,236,793 downwards.
AAATGAGAAAGTGCAAAGCTTAAATGCAATAATACTGAAAGGACCCAATATGAAAAGTATAATAATATAAAATACAAAGCACAAAGTGTAAGTGTAACAAAACTCTCATATCATGCAGTGCTGTATTGCACTGGGCTTGTCTCTGCTTCACTTACATGAATGAGAGAGATCTCGCAGTGCTGGAGAGTTCCACCCTTTTTCTTTTGAAAATGTAGTGAATTCAGCCTTTGTGAAGTCTGAACCACAATTTATCTCCAAGCTGGAGAATCTTTTAATATCAGAGCCACAGTGTTCTCCCCAGGATTTTTTTAGCAGGCGCACCACCCGGCTGATTTTACTGACAACCCGGCTAAAATCTTAGCCAATATTAACCTAAAATTAGCCAGTATTAAAAATGTTCAATTTGCATTGAACAAATTAACATTGAATACATTTTTAATTATGCAATTAATTTGTGCTTTGGATAGCTGAAAATTATCTAATATTAGAAAATATTTCATTGCCCCACCCGGCTACTTCTTAATGCCACCCAGCCTGCAAAATTTTCTCTTAAGAGCACTGAAATAGAGAAACAGATAGATGGGTAGGGAGAGAGAGAGGGGAGAGAAGAGAGGTGAGAAAAGAGAGGAGAGAAAAGAGAGGAGAGAGAAGAAAGGAGAGAAGAGAGGCGAGAAGAGAGAGATAGAGATTTATAACCTTTTTCAAGCATCTTTTTTACCTGAATACTTCACCAACAACGTCAAGACCCCCTGGACATACTTATATGTAAATATTTGATCACCTGCAAAATACAAGAGACCATAAATATATGTATTAAAAGTATAATAATTTATTCTTGATGATTAACCCACTCAGACCCAATCCACTTATTACCAAGCTACATCTCAAATGATTTTCAGGGTTTGGGGTAGAAAAATCATACAAAGCCATAAATGTGTGGTGTTCAAAAATCTCATATATCATCATGATTAATATGATTATTATTGAACCTACCTAGGATACTATAACTTTTTCATTATGGAAAAGATACACACACTATAGGCTTCTGTACAATACAGGTACATTTTACCAAATCCGGAATTCTAAAATCCAAACTTTTTAATTAATAGTTAAAAAAAAAAATCAAATGTAGTAATTTCCCTGCCTGTAAGTCACAAAAGTATTAAAATGATATAAAACTAACTTTAGCTTTCAACATGTACAAGTTGTATTATAACACTTATACATTGCCTAAATTACATAAGATGTTTTTCACTTGGTTCCATCCCCTCTCCCAACTGTCCCATTCTAAAGATGCAAATGTCCCAAAAGCCAAACCTTTACCGGTCCCAAGCAGTTTGGATAAAGGGTTTTCTACCTGTACAAACAAGAAGTTAGTTGTATGATTGCCACCACTATCATAAAATCTTTTTTGTGAAACTTGCTAAAAATTGCATGTAAATTATATAATTTTCACTATAATGTCCCCTTAAAGGGAGAGTGTACACCAAAAAATGTCATTTAAAAAGATAGATAATCCCTTTATTACACATTCCCCGTTTTTGCATAACCAACACAGTTATATTAATATGCTTTTTACCTCTGTGATTACCTTGTATCTAAGCCTTTGCAGACAGCCTCCTTATCTAAGAGCCTTTGACAGACATGCAGTGTAGTCAATCAGTGAAGACTCCTAAATAATTTCACGGGAGTGAGCACAATGTTATCTATATAACACATGTGAACTAGCACAGTCTAACTGTGAAAAACTTTCAAAATGCTCTGAGCTAGGAGGTGGTTTTCAACTGTTTAGAAATCAGTTTGAGCCTAGCTAGGTTTAGCTTTTCAAAAATACCACCAAGGTAACAAAGCAAATTTGATGATAAAAGTAAATTGGAAAGTTGTTTAAAATTGCCTGCCCTATCTGAATCATGAACGTTTAGTTTAGACTTTACTGTCCCTTTAACCTATATATATATATTGTCATTATTCTCTTTATAGTAATGTACTGTGTGTGTATGTATATATATATATACAGTACATTAGTATAAATAGAATAATGGCAATATATATATATATACATAGTAATTAATCTGACCATTTGGCATTACATTATATAAACTATCAATTAAGCTTTATACGCATGGTTGTTTAATCTAACAAAATGTATTTATATACCAACACTACAGATTTTACACCTCAGAACACAGATCAGATCCTATGATTATACCATTTGATATAAATGTGCTCTATATGGACATGCTGATGGTTATCTCCAGGCACAGGCGTCCTGCCAATGAGCATGCGCAGGCCCGCAGGCAGGCATTGTTCCTTGACGTCACTCGGGCCCGCCCCCATCAGCCTGGCGCTGCTCTGTAACTCGCCTTTGTTATTCCGAGCTCCCCGGCTGACACGGGCTACGCGCAAATCCCGGAGTGGAGTATCCAATCCGAAACCCTGGCTCTAGTTCTCAAACACCTCACGCTACAAATGATACCTCTTGCAGCCTAGACTAGCAGGGAGAATTACACGGGTAATTAATGTAGAGTTGTTTGCACCTGCTGGGTATGCAGGTATCTCTCTACCGGAAATGTAAACAGACTACTTTTTCCTCAATAGGATTCTCTTTGCCCTTAATCCAAATAGAGATATGATATATATGAGTGCATATTTTGTAGCCTGTAATATCAATAATAATTAAAACAAACAAATGAATATACATTTTACAATGAAACACCAACATTTGCCATCTATGTATACAGTATGTGTTTGTGTGTATAGATAATTGATATAGATAGATGATAAATACATAGATGGATTAGATTAATAGATGAGATAGATATAGATAGATACAGATAGATTATATATATATAGAGAGAGAGAGAGAGAGAGAGAGAGAGAGAGAGAGAGAGAGAGATAGATATATAGATATAGATATAGAGATTAGATGATAAATTACATAGATATATGATAGATTAGATTGATTAGATAGATGATAGATTACATATATATGATTGATTGATTGATAGATGATACATTACATATATATATATGATAGATAGATAGATGATACATTACATATATATATATGATAGATAGATAGATGATACATTACATATATATATATGATAGATAGATAGATGATACATTACATATATATATATATATATATATATATATATATATATATATATATGATAGATAGATAGATGAGATAGATAGATAGATGATGATACATTACATAGATATATGATAGATAGATAGATGAGATAGATTAGATAGATGATAAATTACATAGATAGATAGATATATAGATTAAATAGATGATACATTACATAGATATATGATAGATTAGATTGATTAGATATACATATATATGATTGATTGATTGATAGATAGATAGATGATACATTACATATATATATATATGATAGATAGATAGATAGATAGATGATGATAAATTACATAGATATATGATAGATATATAGATTAAATAGATGATACATTACATAGATATATGATAGATATATAGATAAATAGATAGGTATATGAGATAGATAAATTGATTACATAGATATATGATAGATATATAGATAAATAGATAGGTATCGGTATAGATAGATGACACAGTGTTGAGTAGATAGCCATACATTGCACAGTACCCAGGTATATACATATGCACAGTAAATTAAGAAGCCATAATTAAAGTGTTAGGGCCCTGCACATTTTGCTACATATAAATCCTATATGCAAGCAGCTGCATCTTGCATATGCTATTTTAAGTGACAGCTGCAATAGGTTCCTTCTGCATATATTGCATGATGTATATTTATTTTCAGTGCAGCTGGGGCCCTCGTGCTTTGAATGCAGCTGTTGCATTTGCCAGTGCATTTTTAAGCTGTCCTTCTATTAAGCTTTCTGTGTCTTACACCTTTTAATAATAGATATAAAATATGTTTCCCAAAGCCCTTTATTGGAGAGATCTGCAGCAGCTTGGCTGTGAGTATTATCCCCTCGTATTATTTATTTCATGTTTGTTTTTAATTGCTTTTTCTAATTGCCTCATCTGACAGTCCCCCCTTTGGAAGCAGCAGGCATAGAGCTCGGCTCCTCTGGCAAATTCTCATCAAATATTGATTTCTTGCTAGACGTTTATACCTCTGCTCTCCTCCCATGAAGAGGAAATGGGGAGCTGTTTGCAAGTCCCTTGGCTGGTAACACAAGAGTAGCATGGAGGTGACATGCTGTATATTAATGCATAGGAGAGGGGGATATATAATCATTCCTGTTGCTAGTAAACACACTGACACTTACCCTTTTATTACCAGGAAGGTGAGCAAATGCTGGAATGTTTCACCTGTCTCTTAAAGGGACATTCAACTGAAAATGTAATCCACCAATAAAACGTTTAATCTCTTAAAGGGACATTCAATTTAAAATGTAATCTACCTATAAAATGTTTAGTCTCTTAAAGGGACATTCAACTTAAAATGTAATCCACCTATAAAACGTTTAGTCTCTTAAAGGGACATTTAACTTAAAATGTAATCCACCTATAAAACGTTTAGTCTCTTAAAGGGACATTCAACTGAAAATGTAATCCACCTATAAAATGTTTAGTCTCTTAAAGGGACATTCAACTGAAAATGTAATCCACCTACCTATAAAACGTTTAGTCTCTTAAAGGGACATTCAACTGAAAATGTAATCCACCTATAAAACGTTTAGTCTCTTAAAGGGACATTCAACTTAAAATGTAATCTACCTATAAAATGTTTAGTCTCTTAAAGGGACATTCAACTTAAAATGTAATCCCCCTATAAAACAATGTATTTCGGAAAAAGTCTGCTCTTGCTGTAAAATAACTATGAAATTTGTGCTTGCTTCAACCCCTTCTAGAGAGACGAGTTCAGACTACCAGTGGAGGACTGGCAAATTATGGCCCAGGAGGCAAGATCAGTGGCCTAGTTAAAACAACCCACCCTTTTATTACCAGGAAGGTGAGCAAATGCTGGAATGTTTCACCTGTCTCTTAAAGGGACATTCAACTGAAAATGTAATCCACCAATAAAACGTTTAATCTCTTAAAGGGACATTCAATTTAAAATGTAATCTACCTATAAAATGTTTAGTCTCTTAAAGGGACATTCAACTTAAAATGTAATCCACCTATAAAACGTTTAGTCTCTTAAAGGGACATTTAACTTAAAATGTAATCCACCTATAAAACGTTTAGTCTCTTAAAGGGACATTCAACTGAAAATGTAATCCACCTATAAAATGTTTAGTCTCTTAAAGGGACATTCAACTGAAAATGTAATCCACCTACCTATAAAACGTTTAGTCTCTTAAAGGGACATTCAACTGAAAATGTAATCCACCTATAAAACGTTTAGTCTCTTAAAGGGACATTCAACTTAAAATGTAATCTACCTATAAAATGTTTAGTCTCTTAAAGGGACATTCAACTTAAAATGTAATCCCCCTATAAAACAATGTATTTCGGAAAAAGTCTGCTCTTGCTGTAAAATAACTATGAAATTTGTGCTTGCTTCAACCCCTTCTAGAGAGACTGGAGTTCAGACTACCAGTGGAGGACTGGCAAATTATGGCCCAGGAGGCAAGATCAGTGGCCTAGTTAAAACAACCCACCCACCCCTTTTTAACATGTTATATTTATTATTATTAATAATAATATTATATATATATATACTGTATAAAAGCTATAGCTGTTTCAAAAGTGTATTTAAGTATGCACCGTGCACCAGCATTTTAAACACAAGTCTTGCTCGGAGAGCCTAAGGTGGTTGTACCATCTGGTAATGACTCAATTTGTTAATTGCTGACATGATACACACCCCACTGATGATCTGAGCAGCTGCATTATTTAAAATGTAGGTGCAGTAAAAATATCTAGCTATGCTTCACATGCACGTGCAGAGAATAATGTTAACACTAAAACAGTGATTACTCTTAATAGAAGCATTTTTGACAATACATGTATATTGAAAATATGTTTCTTTTCAAAGATGCAATAAATCTATGTGCATTTATATTTTGACTGGAATGTCCCTTTAAAGGGACACTGAACCCAAATTTTTTCTTTTGTGATTCAGATAGAGCATGCAATTTTACACAACTTTCCAATTTAATCCTATTATCAAATATTCTTTGTTCTCTTGCTATCTTTATTTGAAAAAGAAGGCATCTGAGCTAAGGAGCCAGCTAATTTTTGGTTCAGACCCTGGACAGAACTTGTTTATTTGTGGATGAATTTATCCATCAATCAGCAAGAACAACCCAGGTTGTTCACAACAAATGGTCCGACAGCTAAACTTACATTATTGCTTTTCAAATAAAGATACCACGAGAATTAAGAAAATTTCATAATAGGAGTAAATTAGAAAGTTGCTTAACATTGCATGCTCTATCTGAATCACGGAAGAAAAAATTTGGGTTCAGTGTCCCTTTAAGAGCTTTTGGTTCTGCACCTGGGTAGTGCTTGCTGATTGGTGATTAAATGTAGCCACCAATCAGCAAGTGCTACTTAGGTGCTGAATAAAAAATGGGCCGTCTATTAAGCTTACATTCCAGCCTTTTCAAATAAAGATACCAAGAGAACAACGAAAAAATGATAATAGGAGTAAATTAGAAAGTTGATTAAAATTGCATACTCTATCTGAATCATGAAAGTTTAATGTTGACTAAACTATCCCTTTAATAGCTCTAACATATAACAACTGCAAAACAATGCATATTAAACTAAGTTTAAGACCGTGACTAGCCTTTTCTGCAGACTCAAGCTTGGATTGGCTTCTCCAATCAAGGCAAATGGCGGGTGGAATTTGGGTATTGAAAAACAAATCCAGCAAACAAAATATTTATACTTGGCTGATATGTTATTCAATAACAACACCACATAGATATCTTGTATTTTACAAGGTGTTTACTCACCCTTTAAAAGGACAGTAAGCACCTTGTAATTACAAGTCACTTTTCTTGTCTTGTTATGATAATAACATATCAGCCAAGTCTAAACATTTATAAAACAATTTAACATCTTGTCTGCCCCAATTAAAATTGTACTATGTATTTAAAATATGTTGACATTAAAGGGATAGTGTACCCTAGACCCCCCCCCTTTTAACTTTTCCCAATTATTAATTTTCCCTGCTGGTTTACAAATGGATCCTTTACCTTAATATCAGCATTTACAATAGTTGTTTTTACCTGTGGTATTCCTACCTAGACAGAAAGTTTATATACTTAAACAAATTACACTTATAGTGGGAGGTAAGAGAAATAAGTAATACAATGTTAATTTTAAATTATTCTCTTTAAAGGGACACTAAACCCAAATTTTTTCGTTAGAATACCAAGAGAAAAAAGCAAATTTGATAATAAAAGTAAATTGTAAAGTTGATTAAAATTAAAAGTCCTATCTAAATAATGAAAGTTTAATTTATACTAGACTGTCCCTTTAAAGGGAGATAAAAAAAATTTCCCCATGATTCAGGTAGAGAACACAATTTTAAACAACATTCCAATTTACTTCTATTATCTAATTTGCTTCATTTTTTTAGATATAATCTGTTAAAGAAATAGCAATGCACATGGGTGAGCCAATCACATGAGGCATCTATGTGCAGCCACCAATCAGCAACTACTGAGCCTATCTAGATGCTTTTCAGCAAAGAATATCAAGAGAACGAAGCAAATTATATAATAGAAGTAAATTAGAAAGGTGTTTAAAATTGCACGCTCTTTCTAAATCATAAAAGAAAAAAATGTAGGTTTTATGTCCCTTTAAGTACTAGGCTTTAGTATACAGACAGAGTTAATATAAATAAGCATGTTTATGTACAGAAAGTGATCAAATAAAGAGATTTTATTTCCTTGCAAGCTCAACCAATTGTAATGGTATTTTGCATCCAAAAAATAAACTTAAAGGGACACTGAACCCAAATTTTTTTCTTTCGTGATCCAGATAGATCATGCAATTTTAAGCAACTTTGTAATTCACTCCTATTATCAATTTTTCTTCATTCTCTTGCTATCTTTATTTGAAAAAGAAGGCATCTTAGCTTTTTTTTGGGTTCAGAACTCTGGATAGCACTTTTTTATTGGTCGATTAATTTATCCACCAATCAGCAAGGACAACCCAGTTTGTTCACCAAAAATTAGAAAGTTGCTTAAAATTGCATGCTCTATCGGAATCACAAAAGAAAAATTTGGGTTCAGTGTCCCTTTAAGCAATTTCTCATACATTATATACTTTGCAGCTGGTATAACAAATCATTGGAAACACATTAAATGGACAGTGTACTTGAAATTTTCTATTGCCCCCTTATCTCATTGCTTTTTAGAAACTTGCAATTCAGCCTATTACTGCTAAATAACTCCACATGAGTAAGCACAATTATATATATATGGCACACAGAGACTAGCACTGTCTAGCTGTGAAAAGCTAATAAAATGCACTGAGATAAGAGGCAGCCTTTAAGGGCTTTGAAATCAGCCTATGAGCCTTCCTAGGTTTAGCCTTTAACAAAGAATACCAAGAGAAGAAAGCACATTTGATGATAAAAGTAATTTTAAACAACTTTCCAATTTACATGTCCTATCTGAACCATGAAAATTGAATTTTGACTTTAATGTCCCTTTAAGGGAAAAACTATTTTATAGTACACTGTCCCTTTATTGTTAATCTCAAGCATCTTCTGTAATTTGTATGAAAAACAAAAAAGTAAATATAATAAAAATTATTTTGTGTGGGAAGTTAATATTAAAACAACCGGAAATGCCTATTTGTGCACATCAAATACCTAGTGGGAGACCTGCTACTCACTGGCTGGTAAAGATATCTCCCACATATATATTAGTGAAGAATCATTACATGTAGAACAGGAATATTCATTTTAAATATACAAAAAAGCGAATACATTTTAAAGCAAAAAATGCCTTTAATGTTCCTAATTAAATGGCCACCTCAGTAAATTCCCCAAGAAGTAATTCAGGGGCCATTGTAAAAAAGAGTGTTGGCATTCCGTTCACACTAAAATCCAAATATACGTTTGTGGCATACCCAAGTATTCAGTATTGAACAATGCTAATGTGACACTAAATATTATCTTCTTTTATGCAGTATAGGTTAAATTAAAGACACATAAAGCAGGAATAAAAATAACATTATTGTGGATAATTAAATGGACATGAGACCCATTTTTTCTTTTTCATGATTTAGATAGACCATCCAATTTTAATCAACTTTATAATTTACTTATATTAGCACATTTGCTGAATTCTCTTGGTATCCTTAGTTAGTTCCGCACATCGGGTGGGCCAATTACAAGAGGCATATGTGCAGATACCAAATAGGCGCTAGCTCCCAGTAGTGCATTACTGCTCCTGAGCCTACCTAGGCGTGCTTTTCAACAAAGGACACCAAGAGAAACCAAGTCAATTAGATCAGTGTTTATCAACCACGGCCCTCAACAGTGTTTCAGATCAGTATCACCATGGTTACTAACCGGCTCTCACCTGTCTGCTGATTATGTCACCTGTGGACTGGTTAAGCTATAATGAAAACCTGGCCTGTTTTGAGGTATTTGAGGACTGTGCTTGAGAAACAATGAATTAGACAATAGAAGTAAATTTGGAAGTTGTTTAAAATGTTTGATCCTGACTTTACGGTCCCTTAAACAAATAATACGGAGGTTCCTTTCGTTTTAAAACATTTGAAGCGACTAATTATTATCAGTTATTTGTAAAGCACCAACAGATTCCGTAGCGCTATAAACATAGGTGGTATACAAGGTAACTATTATAGGGATCAAATGGGTAGAGGGCCCTGCCGAGAGTTGCACTGTTGTAGTCGGCTCTCATAAAGGTGATCTGCAAACAGCTGGGCTCATAGACTTATATGGTAAGGGGGTTCATGGCGGATAAAAAAGGAGAGGAGCTGAGGTTAGAAAAGGTTAGCGTATTTTGTATGCATCCCTGAACAGTGGAGTCTTTATTGTTTAATAGCATTCCTCTATGCATTTTAATGAGCACAGAAACTAAAATCTACCAATCACAACGGATGTATATGCCATGTGTACTTGTCTGTAGCCAATTACATTCAGGCTACATGAAGTGGCTTGCATGCACGGCAGCTTGGTGCGGCTAATATGAAGCATCTGCCTTTTTGATGGGTGTAATTTTTTAATGTAATTATATTGAAGAATGATGTACGCCTGTTGTTAAACTGTAGGGTTCCAGAGAAGGCACTTGGCTTCAAAATGTTGTCAATAAAGTTCAGTCCTGTCTGGTAGCCCAGAGCATTACCCATTTATAATATCACTAAAATGACAATTAAATTTCTTAAAGTGAAAGTAAAGTTAGGTGGTCAGCTATGCACAGTTACATAGAGTTTAATTCATCATTTTCCTGAAAGCTAGATTTAAATAACATTTTCGCTGCAAATAAAGTCACATTTTTACGATTTTCAAATCATCCCGTTTTTCTATAGATATTTCTCTTGTTAAGTGTATCCAGTCCACGGATCATCCATTACTTATGGGATATTAACTCCTCCCCAACAGGAAGTGCAAGAGGATTCACCCAGCAGAGCTGCTATATAGCTCCTCCCCTAACTGCCATTACCAGTCATTCTCTTGCACCCAACGAATAGATAGGATGTGTGAGAGGACTGTGGTGATTATACTTAGTTTCATACCTTCAATCAAAAGTTTGTTATTTTATAATAGCACCGGAGTGTGTTATTCCTTCTCTGGTAGAATTTGAAGAAGAATCTACCTGAGTTTTTCTATGATTTTAGCCGGAGTAGTTAAGATCATATTGCTGTTTCTCGGCCATCTGAGGAGAGGTAAACTTCAGATCAGGGGACAGCGGGCAGATTAATCTGCAAAGAGGTATGTAGCAGCTTATTATTTTCTGACAATGGAATTGATGAGAAAATTCTGCCATACCGATATAATGTAAACTCAGCCTTAAATGCAGTAGCAGCAACTGGTATCAGGCTGTCATGTATGTATATTTTACACTTCAGTATTCTGGGGAATGGCACTTAACTGGAATTATACTGTATGCATAAAACTTTAGCCTAATTTGCAGGGACTAGCAACAGGCTTTTTAATAACACTCAATTTATTAATGTTAAACGTTTTTTGCTGGCATGTAAAATCGTTTAATTTTCTGAGGTACTGGGTGAAAAAATGTTTTGGGCACTATTTTTTTCCACTTGGCAGTCGTTTTATTTAATTTATGACAGTTTACTGATCTCTCTCACTGTTATGTGTGAGGGGGAGGGGCCTTTTTTGGTGCTTTTGCTACGCATCAAAAAATTCAGTCAGAAGTTTATTGTCTTCCCTGCATGATCCGGTTCATCTCTACAGAACTCAGGGGTCTTCAAAACTTGTTTTGAGGGAGGTAATCACTCACAGCAGAGCTGTGAGATTGTAGTTGACTGTGATAAAAAAACAAAAACGTTTATTTCTGTATTTTTTTTTTTTCTGCTATCAGGGTTAGTTATCCTTTGCTAATGGGAGCAATCCTTTGCTAAAATTGTGTTTTTTACAAAGATTTGATGCTATAACTTTTCAGTTTATTAATTTTCAACTGTCATAACTTTTTCTGTGCTTCTTATAGGCACAGTACGTTTTCATATTATAGTAAATTACTTGAAAAGTATTTCCAAGTTGCTAGTTTATTTGCTAGTGTGTTAAACATGTCTGATTCAGAGGAAGATATCTGTGCTATATGTGCTAAAGCCAAAGTGGAGCCCAATAGAAATTTATGTACTAACTGTATTGATGCTACTTTAAATAAAAGTCAATCTGTACAAATTGAACATATTTCACCAAACAACGAGGGGAGAGTTATGCCGACTAACTCGCCTCACGTGTCAGTAACTGCATCTCCCGCTCGGGAGGTGCGTGATATTGTAGCGCCGAGTACATCTGGGCGGCCATTACAAATCACATTACAGGATATGGCTACTGTTATGACTGAAGTTTTGGCTAAATTACCAGAACTAAGAGGTAAGCGTGATCACTCTGGGGTGAGAACAGAGTGCGCTGATAATATTAGGGCCATGTCAGACACTGCGTCACAATTTGCAGAACATGAGGACGGAGAGCTTCATTCTGCGGGTGACGGTTCTGATCCAAACAAACTGGATTCAGATATTTCAAATTTTAAATTTAAGCTGGAAAACCTCCGTGTATTACTAGGGGAGGTGTTAGCGGCTCTGAATGATTGTAACACAGTTGCAATACCAGAGAAAATGTGTAGGTTGGATAAATATTTTGCGGTACCCGGCGAGTACTGACGTTTTTCCTATACCTAAGAGACTTACTGAAATTGTTACTAAGGAGTGGGATAGACCCGGTGTGCCGTTCTCACCCCCTCCGATATTTAGAAAGATGTTTCCAATAGACGCCACCACACGGGACTTATGGCAAACGGTCCCTAAGGTGGAGGGAGCAGTTTCTACTTTAGCTAAGCGTACCACTATCCCGGTGGAGGATAGCTGTGCCTTTTCAGATCCAATGGATAAAAAGTTAGAGGGTTACCTTAAGAAAATGTTTGTTCAACAAGGTTTTATATTGCAACCTCTTGCATGCATTGCGCCTGTCACGGCTGCAGCAGCATTTTGGTTTGAGTCTCTGGAAGAGACACTTGAATCAGCTCCATTAGATGAGATTACACACAAGCTTAAAGCCCTTAAGTTAGCTAACTCATTTATTTCAGATGCCGTAGTACATTTAACTAAACTTACGGCTAAGAATTCCGGATTCGCCATTCAGGCACGCAGAGCACTGTGGCTAAAATCCTGGTCAGCTGACGTTACTTCTAAATCTAAATTGCTTAATATACCTTTCAAAGGGCAGACCTTATTCGGGCCCGGGTTGAAAGAAATTATCGCTGACATTACAGGAGGTAAAGGCCATGCCCTGCCTCAAGACAGAGCCAAACCTAAGGCTAGACAGTCTAATTTTCGTTACTTTCGTAATTTCAAAGCAGGAGCAGCATCAACTTCCTCTGCACCAAAACAGGAAGGAGCTGTTGCTCGCTACAGACAATGCTGGAGACCTAACCAGTCCTGGAACAAGGGCAAGCAGGCCAGGAAACCTGCTGCTGCCCCTAAGACAGCATGAATCGAGGGCCCCCGATCCGGGAACGGATCTAGTGGGGGGCAGACTTTCTCTCTTCGCCCAGGCTTGGGCAAGAGATGTCCAGGATCCCTGGGCGTTAGAGATCATATCTCAGGGATACCTTCTAGACTTCAAATTCTCTCCCCCAAGAGGGAGATTTCATCTGTCAAGGTTGTCAACAAACCAAATAAAGAAAGAGGCGTTTCTACGCTGCGTACAAGATCTTTTATTAATGGGAGTGATCCATCCGGTTCCGCGGTCGGAACAAGGACAAGGGTTTTACTCAAATCTGTTTGTGGTTCCCAAAGAAGAGGGAACTTTCAGGCCAATCTTGGATTTAAAGATCCTAAACAAATTCCTAAGAGTTCCATCGTTCAAAATGGAAACTATTCGGACAATTTTACCCATGATCCAAAAGGGTCAGTACATGACCACAGTGGATTTAAAGGATGCTTACCTTCACATACCGATTCACAAAGATCATTACCGGTATCTAAGGTTTGCCTTTCTAGACAGGCATTACCAGTTTGTAGCTCTTCCATTCGGATTGGCTACGGCTCCGAGAATCTTCACAAAGGTTCTGGGTGCTCTTCTGGCGGTACTAAGACCGCGAGGAATTGCGGTAGCTCCGTACCTAGACGACATTCTGATACAAGCTTCAAGCTTTCAAACTGCCAAGTCTCATACAGAGTTAGTACTGGCATTTCTAAGGTCGCATGGATGGAAGGTGAACGAAAAGAAGAGTTCTCTCTTTCCACTCACAAGAGTTCCCTTCTTGGGGACTCTTATAGATTCTGTAGAAATGAAGATTTACCTGACAGAAGACAGGTTAACAAAGCTTCAAAATGCATGCCGTGTCCTTCATTCCATTCAACACCCGTCAGTAGCTCAATGCATGGAGGTGATCGGCTTAATGGTAGCAGCAATGGACATAGTACCCTTTGCACGTCTACATCTCAGACCGCTGCAATTGTGCATGCTAAGTCAGTGGAATGGGGATTACTCAGACTTGTCCCCTACTCTGAATCTGGATCAAGAGACCAGAAATTCTCTTCTATGGTGGCTTTCTCGGCCACATCTGTCCAGGGGGATGCCATTCAGCAGGCCGGACTGGACAATTGTAACAACAGACGCCAGCCTACTAGGTTGGGGCGCTGTCTGGAATTCTCTGAAGGCTCAGGGACAATGGAATCAGGAGGAGAGTCTCCTACCAATAAACATTCTGGAATTGAGAGCAGTTCTCAATGCCCTTCTGGCTTGGCCCCAGTTAACAACTCGGGGGTTCATCAGGTTTCAGTCGGACAACATCACGACTGTAGCTTACATCAACCATCAGGGAGGGACAAGAAGCTCCCTAGCAATGATGGAAGTATCAAAGATAATTCGCTGGGCAGAGTCTCACTCTTGCCACCTGTCAGCAATCCACATCCCGGGAGTGGAGAACTGGGAGGCGGATTTCTTAAGTCGTCAGACTTTTCATCCGGGGGAGTGGGAACTTCATCCGGAGGTCTTTGCCCAAATACTTCGACGTTGGGGCAAACCAGAGATAGATCTCATGGCGTCTCGACAGAACGCCAAGCTTCCTCGTTACGGGTCCAGATCCAGGGATCCGGGAGCGGTTCTGATAGATGATTTGACAGCACCTTGGACCTTCGGGATGGCTTATGTGTTTCCACCCTTCCCGATGCTTCCTCGATTGATTGCCAGAATCAAACAGGAGAGAGCATCAGTGATTCTAATAGCGCCTGCATGGCCACGCAGGACTTGGTATGCAGATCTAGTGGACATGTCATCCTGTCCACCTTGGTCGCTACCTCTGAAACAGGACCTTCTGATCCAGGGTCCCTTCAAACATCAAAATCTAATTTCTCTGAAGCTGACTGCTTGGAAATTGAACGCTTGATTTGATCAAAACGTGGTTTTTCTGAGTCAGTTATTGATACCTTAATACAGGCTAGGAAGCCTGTTACCAGAAAGATTTACCATAAGATATGGCGCAAATACTTATATTGGTGCGAATCCAAGAGTTACTCATGGAGTAAGGTTAGGATTCCGAGGATATTGTCTTTTCTACAAGAAGGTTTAGAAAAGGGTTTATCCGCTAGTTCCTTAAAGGGACAGATTTCAGCTCTGTCCATTCTTTTACACAAACGTCTGTCAGAAGTTCCGGACGTTCAAGCTTTTTGTCAGGCTTTAGCTAGGATCAAGCCTGTGTTTAAAACTGTTGCTCCACCATGGAGTTTGAACTTAGTTCTTAATGTTTTACAGGGGGTTCCGTTTGAACCCCTTCATTCCATTGATATCAAGTTGTTATCTTGGAAAGTTCTGTTTTTAATGGCGATTTCCTCGGCTCGAAGAGTCTCTGAGTTATCTGCCTTACATTGTGATTCTCCTTATCTGATTTTTCATTCAGACAAGGTAGTTCTGCGTACTAAACCTGGGTTCCTACCTAAGGTGGTCACTAACAGGAATATCAATCAAGAGATTGTGGTTCCATCTTTGTGTCCTAATCCTTCTTCGAAAAAGGAACGTCTGCTACACAATCTAGATGTAGTCCGTGCCCTGAAATTTTATCTACAGGCAACTAAGGATTTTCGACAAACGTCTTCCCTGTTTGTCGTTTATTCTGGTCAGAGGAGAGGTCAAAAAGCTTCGGCTACCTCTCTCTCCTTTTGGCTTCGTAGCATAATACGGTTAGCCTATGAGACTGCTGGACAGCAGCCTCCTGAAAGAATTACAGCACATTCTACTAGAGCTGTGGCTTCCACTTGGGCCTTTAAGAATGAGGCTTCTGTTGAACAGATTTGCAAGGCTGCAACTTGGTCTTCTCTTCATACTTTTTCCAAATTTTACAAATTTGACACTTTTGCTTCTTCGGAGGCTGTTTTTGGGAGAAAGGTTCTTCAGGCAGTGGTTCCTTCCGTATAAAGAGCCTGCCTGTCCCTCCCGTCATCCGTGTACTTTAGCTTTGGTATTGGTATCCCATAAGTAATGGATGATCCGTGGACTGGATACACTTAACAAGAGAAAACATAATTTATGCTTACCTGATAAATTTATTTCTCTTGTAGTGTATCCAGTCCACGGCCCGCCCTGTCACTTTAAGGCAGGTAATTTTTCCATTAAACTACAGTCACCACTGTACCCTATGGTTTTTCTTTCTCTGCATGTTTTCGGTCGAATGACTGGTAATGGCAGTTAGGGGAGGAGCTATATAGCAGCTCTGCTGGGTGAATCCTCTTGCACTTCCTGTTGGGGAGGAGATAATATCCCATAAGTAATGGATGATCCGTGGACTGGATACACTACAAGAGAAATAAATTTATCAGGTAAGCATAAATTATGTTTTTACTTTTTTTTTTTTTAGCCAATTGACTTTCTGGCCGATCGGCGGCCGTGAAGCTACGTCATCCGACTATGTAATCAATTGCGCATGCGGCAAAGCTATTGTACACAGTATTATGTCGGATGCGCGTGCCCAATTTGCGCATGCGCATAGACTTTTCTCTGTTGCAGCCGGGTGATAAGAAAATCGCAGGCGCATTGCAGCCATGATCAACGCTTCGCGCATGCGCTATGCGTTCCCTGCTCGTGAACATACATTTCTACTACGTATAGAGCAGATGGGACCGCTCTATACGTAAAGGCAACAAAAGACAGGAAGTGGAGGGTGGGCGGAGCAAGGATTATCACGGTAGGAAAATAAGAAATTAAAAAATAAAGTCACATTTGTAATATAAAAAAAAAAAAAACATAGCGATCTTAATATATTCTTGTTAAAGATTAGATAGAAGTGTTGCAGAGCTGAAAAATTAACTTTTACTTTAAAGACAACATTTTTAGTTTTCTTTTCATGTAACTTTTTATATTGCCTGTTGCTTTTGAATGTTAATATGCACACAAATAAAATTATATTCTATTTAAAGGGATAGTACAGTCAAAATTAAACTTGCATGATTCAGTAAGAAAATTTAATTTGAAGAAACTGTTAAATTCATGTCTATTATCAAATTGACTTTGTTATCTTGGTATCCTTTGTTAAAATTAATATTTACATAACCTACACTACTAGGAACTACCTGGTGATTGGTGGCTATACACATTTATCTTATGACACTGGCTCACCAAATATGTTCAGCTAGCTCCCAGCAGTGTATTGCAGCAATAGTTTTTACTTTAAATATGTGTTTTTATCCAACGCTGCTTTTTAACGCCCGCTGGTATTACGAGTCCTACAGGTACAGGTGTACCGCTCACTTTTTTGGTCAGACTCGGAAATACCGCAAATCCACTTACGTCAATTGCGTATCCTATTTTTTCAATGGGACTTCCATAGCGCCGGTATTACGAGTCTGACAAAAAGTGAGCGGTAGACCCCCTCCTATCAAGACTGGTACCGCATTTTAAAGTCAGTAGTTAAGAGTTTTACACTACAACGCCGTAGCATAAAACTCTTAACCGAAAGTGCTAAAAAGTACACTAACACCCATAAACTACCTATTAACCCCTAAACCGAGCCCCCCCCCCCCCCCACATCACAAACACTTTAAAAAATGTTTAACCCCTAATCTGCCAAACCGGACATTGCTGCCACTATAATAAATATATTAACCCCTAAACCGCTGCACTCCTGCCTCGCAGACACTAGTTAAATTTTATTAACCTCTAATCTGCCGTCCCTAACATCGCCGTCACCTACCTACATTTATTAACCCCTAATCTGCCGCCCCAACGTCGCCGCCACTATATTAAAGTTATTAACCCCTAAATCTAAATCTAACCCTAACCCCCCTAACTTAAATATAATTTAAATAAATACAAATAAAATAACTATCATTAACTAAATTATTCCTATTTAAAACTAAATACTTACCTATAAAATAAACCCTAATCTAGCTACAATATAACTAATAGTTACATTGTATCTATTTTAGGATTTATTTTTATTTTACAGGCAAGTTTGTATTTATTTTAACTAGGTACAATAGTTATTAACTATTTAATAACTACCTAGCTAAAATAAACACAAAAGTACCTGTAAAATAAAACCTAACCTAAGTTACAATTACACCTAACACTACCACTATAATTAAATTCATTCCCTAAATTAAATAAAATTATCTAAAGTACAAAAAAAACCACACTAAATTACAGAAAATAATAAAAAAAATACAAGATTTTTAAACTAATTACACCTAATCTAATCCCCCTAGCAAAATAAAAAAGCCCCCCCAAAATAAAAAAAGCCCTGCCCTACACTAAATTACAAATAGCCCTTAAAAGGTCCTTTTGCGGGGCATTGCCCCAAAGTAATCAGCTCTTTTACCTGTAAAAAAAATTACAGATCCCCCCCAACATTAAAACCCACCACCCACACAACCAACCCTACTCTAAAACCCACCCAATACCCTCTTAAAAAAAAACTAACACTAACCCCCTGAAGATCACCCTACTGGGAGACGTCTTCATCCAACCGGGCAGAAGTGGTCCTCCAGACGGGCAGAAGTCTTCATCCAAACCGGGCAAAAGTGGTCCTCCAGACGGGAAGAAGTCTTCATCCAGACGGCATCTTCTATCTTCATCCATCCGGCGCGGAGCGGGTCCATCTTCAAGACATCCGACGCGGAGCATCCTCTTCATCCGGAGTCTTCTTACTAAATGACGGTACCTTTAAGTGACGTCATCCAAGATGGCGTCCCTTCAATTCCGATTGGCTGATAGAATTCTATCAGCCAATCGGAATTAAGGTATAAAAAATCCTATTGGCTGATGCAATCAGCCAATAGGATTGAGCTTGCATTCTATTGGCTGATTGGAACAGCCAATAGAATGCCAGCTCAATCCTATTGGCTGATTGCATCAGCCAATAGGATTTTATCTACCTTAATTCCGATTTACAAAGCACTATATTTACAGGAAAAGTAACCAAAAGAAGAAATTAAATACAATGCAATTTTTATTACACATGATTTAAGATTTAAAGAGCAATTACAGTTTAATTTTTAATGTCTCTTTTTTATTGTTATCCAGAAGTCCCCACGATTCAGGCACCTTTTAAGATACGCTCTTTCAAAAATAAGGCCTCACAATCTTTATGTGCAAAACAAATATTTAGTTTCAGCAGACAGTGATCTATTATTCACAATATTTGGAGCAGAGAATACATAGCTCATATTTCATCATAAAAAAGTCTACTGCAAACATTTTATTAAATAAAAAATGACTTTATATCATAATGTAGTAATGCCGGTCACCCTGCAGCACTCTGGTTGTTGTGCACTGGGAATAAACTGCATGCTAAAAATCTGTGTAAATAGATCTATGCTTATAACCGCATAACCATACAAGGGAAAATGTCTCTATATATTCTGAAGGCTTATTTTATTGCAGAGTTTGTCCCTTCACATGGTATTATTGCCTGTAAAGCAATGCTTTATGGTGCTTAATAAGTAGAAATCAGAGTATTCATGTTAGGTTTTATAGCCACAGTACAATATTATTAATAGGTTGACTGTTGCCTTCGGAACAAGCATTGTATGTCAGATGTGCCTAAAACCTAATGTTTTTTTTCTTCTGGCAGATACAGTTAGGTATAACCAAGGGAGTTTTGAACTAAGATTGATGATTAAAGGGACAGTCTACTTGAATTTTTTTATTGTTTAAAAAGATAGTTAATCCCTTTATTACCCATTCCCCTGTTTTGCATAACCAACACTGTTTTATTAATATACTTTTTACCTCTGTGATAACCTTGTATCTAAACCTCTGACAGACTTGCATTTTAGCCAATCAATGATAACCCCGCGGGAGTGAGCACAATGTTATCTATATGACACACATGAACTATCAGTGTCTGTCAAAAACAGTCAAAATGCACTGAGATAAGAGGCAGTTCAACTGCTTAGAAATCAGTTTATGAGCCTACCTAGGTTTAGCTTTCAACAAACCAAATTTGATGATAAAAATAAATTGGAAAGTTGTTTAAAATCACATGCCCTATATGAATCATGAACATTTTATTTTGACTAAACTGTTTCTTTAATAAAGAACAAATAATAATAATTATTATTATTATTAAATTACAGACCCCTGGTCCTGTAGCTCCTCTGTCAGCCCCATGCATTATCAACTGTCCCTATTTGAGATGGACAGTCCTGAATTCTGAGCCCTGTCCCTCTGAGACAGCCATATCTCCCTCTGTACAAAATGCCCCTTAGCCCCACCCATAGAACACCTAGAAACACCCACAAACTGCTCTGACACACCCACAAACAACCCAGAAATACCCACAATCTCCACCCACTAACCACCCATGATCCTTCCCCTCCCAACATGGCTCCACCCACAAAATGGTGACGGCCTCTTATCCACCTTCTGTGTCCCTCATTCTTAGACACAAATGTTGGGAGGTGTATATTATTATCACCTGGGACGTCTGCTTGCTTCATTAGTTTGCCTGTTTGTGTGGTGTTCTGTCTATAAAGATCTCATGTGAAGGCTCAGCAGAGAGAGTAGAGGTGGGCATGGCTGCCACCCTGCTTGTCAGCCATGATGCAGATTGTGACATATGAAGCTCAAATGTCAGCTCTTGGTGCAGAAATATGATTAAAAGTGCTATTAAAGGGACACTGAACCCAAATTTTTTTCTTTCCTGATTCAGATAGAGAATGCAATTTTAAGAAACTTTCTAATTTACTCCTATTATCAAATTTTCTTCATTCGCTTGGTATCTTTATTTGAAATGCAAGAATGTAAGTTTAGATTCCGGCCCATTTTTGGTAAACATCCTGGGTTGTTCTTGCTGATTGGTGGATAAATTCATCCACCAATAAAAATGTGCTGTCCAGAGGTCTGAACCAAAAACAAAGCTTAGATGCCTTATTTTTCAAATAAAGATAGCAAGAGAACGAAGAAAGATTGATAATAGGAGTAAATTAGAAAGTTGCTTAAAATTGCATGCTTTATCTGAATCACGAAAGAAAAAATTTGGGTTCAGTGTCCCTTTAATCTATTGAAAGAATATTCTAACGTAAAGTTCAGTATACACTTTTAGTCAAGTTTTAAAACATACTTATATAAAAGTAACTGCTTATATTTATTTATTTATTTTTAACTCCAAGACTGGCACTTGTCACCTTCCCCATCATTATGCAGCATACGGAGCCCCAATTAGTGCAAATGCAACATAAAGTTTAGTATGATTTAGTATGACACCATAATGAAAGGTAATCCTCAGCTACTTTTCATGTTTTGGGGTAATATATATGTACTGTATATTTGTTGTAATTTTTACCCTTTATTATTATTTTTTACAACCAAACAAAAAAATGTTGTTGGCTATTTATTTTCTGAACAATAACTCATATAGAAAATGTTTGTCATTCAGGATGAATCTTTTTGAAGTATAGGTCTGTGGAATAAATTATAAACCAATGCTCTGCTCCCTTTAAAAGGAAATTGTACTAAAAAAATAATTAAAAAAAAAATCTTGCATTTATATAAAAGAGAAACATTGACAGATATTTATAAAATTTATACATTTGTATTCTAATACTGCTGTTCTATTAATGATTCTGGTATAATAAAATGTATGTTTGTATACCTTATATTCTTGTTAATATAGATTATTTAAATAAAAAAAATTCTATCATCATTCAGATATATCCCTGTTTTTTAAACCTGTCCTCAGGCCTCCCCAACAGACCAGGTTTTCAAGATTACCTTGGATGAGAGCAGGTAAAATAACCATGTTTACTACTTAGCTGATTTTTGCACCTGTGCTCCAGTTCAGATATCCTCAAAATGTGGCCTGTTAGGGAGGCCTGAAGAAAGGTTTGAAAGGTTTGAAAACCACTGAGTCAGAGCATACAATTGTTATTAACCCCTTAACGACCAAGGATGTGCCGGGCACGTCCTCCATTGGATGTCAATTAACAACCAAGGACGCGCCTGGCACATCCTCTGGGGTTTGAAGCTCTGGAAGCGATCCTGATCACTTCCAGCAGCTTTTAAGGTATTGCAGTGATGCCTCAATATTGAAGCATCACTGCAATACCTTTTTTGGCACACCGATGCAGAGAGAGACACTGTGTGGCCCTTTTTTGCATCGGCCAGTGATAATGCTGATCGTTGGTGGGTGGGAGCAGCTGCAGGGAGGTGGCCCATCGCTGGCAATCTTCTGACCAGTTGAGTTGTCGGGTGCGCGCAGGAGCGCGTGCCGGTGGTGGGTGGTGTGTGCGCTCCCGCTATCCGGTATAACATTTTTTTAAGTGGTGGGAGAGGGTGGTGGTTGTGGGTGGGAGAGGAGGGGGGAAATTATTTTTAAAAATAGGTCTGGGAGGGGGTAAGGTATGGGGGGGTAGCTACACTAAGGGGGACCATACACAGCAGAATATATATATATATTTATTTATTTTTTAAAGAGAAAAAAAAAGAAAAAAAAGCCTTTTATTTTAGAACTGGCAGACTTTCTGCCAGTACTTAAGATGGCGGGACAATTGTGGGGTGGGGGAGGGATGAGAGCTGTTTGAGAGGGATCAGGGGGTGTTATGTGTCAGGTGAAAAGCTGATCTTTACACTTAAGCTAAAATTAACCCTTTAAGCGCCCTACAAGCTACCTAATTAACCCTGTCACTGCTGGGCATAATACAAGTGTGGTGCGCAGCTGCATTTAGCGGCCTTCTAATTACCAAAAAGCAATGCCAAAGCCATATATGTCTGCTATTCCTGAACAAAGGGGCTCCCAGGGAAGCATTTACAACCATTTGTGCCATAATTGCACAAGCTGTTTGTAAATAATTTCAGTGAGAAACCCAAAGTTAGTGAAAAAGTGAACATTTTTTTTTTATTTGATCGAATTTGGCGGTGTAATGGTGGCATGAAATATAACAAAATGGGCCTAGATCAATACTTTGGGTTGTCTACTACACTACACTAAAGCTAAAATTAACCCTACAAGCTCCCTACATGCTACCTAATTAACCCCTTCACTGCTGGGCATTATACAAGTGTGGTGCCCAGTGGCATTTAGCGGCCTTCTAATTACCAAAAAGTAATACCACAGCCATAAATGTCTGCTATTTCTGAACAAAGGGGATCCCAGAGAAGCATTTACAACCATTTGTGCCATAATTGCACAAGTTGTTTGTAAATAATTTCAGTGAGAAACATAAGTTTGTGAAAAAGTGAAAACAATTTTTTATTTGATCGCATTTGGCGGTGAAATGGTGGCATGAAATATGGGCCTAGATCAATACTTTAAGTTTAAGTTGTCTACTAAAAAAAATATATACATGTCAAGGGATATTCAGGGATTCCTGACAGATATCAGTGTTTCAATGTAACTATCGCTAATTTTGAAAAAAAAAATGGTTTGGAAATAGCAAAGTGCTACTTGTATTTATTGCCCCATAACTTGCAAAAAAAGCAAAGAACAGGTAAACATTGGGTATTTCTAAACTCAGGACAACATTTAGAAACTATTTAGCATGGGTGTTTTTTGGTGGTTATAGATGTGTAACAGATTTTGGGGGTCAAAGTTAGAAAAAGTGTGCTTTTTCCATTTTTTCATAATATTTTTTTTTTTTATAGTAAATTATAAGATATGATGAAAATAATGGTATCTTTAGAAAGTCCATTTAATGGGGGAAAAAACGGTTTATAATATGTGTGGGTAATGAGTAAGAGGAAAATTACAGCTAAACACAAACACTGCAGAAATGTAAAAATAGACTTGGTCCCAAACGGTCAGAAAAATGGAAAAGTGTTGTGGTCACTAAGGGGTTAAAGGGACACTGAACCCAAATGTTTTCTTTCGTGATTCAGATAGAGCGTGCAATTTTAAGCAACTTTCTATTTTACTCCTATTATCAATTTTTCTTCGTTCTCTTGCTATCTTTATTTGAAAAAGAAGGCATCTAAGCTAAGGAGCCAGCCAATTTTTGGTTCAGAACACATGGACAGCACTTGTTTATTGGTGGGTGAATTTATCCACCAATCAGCAAGATCAACCCAGGTTGTTCACCAACAATGGACCGGCATCTAAACTTACTTTCTTGGTTTTCAAATAAAGATACCAAGAGAATGAAGAAAACTTGATAATAGGAGTAAATTAGAAAGTTGCTTAAAATTGCATATTCTGTCTGATTCATGAAAGAAAAAAATTGGGTTCAGTGTCTCTTTAACTTTTCAATTTCTCAGTAGTGCATAGCTACCCCTAGGTATGCTTTTCAAAAAAATGATACCAAAATTATTAAGCAAATTAGATAATAGGAATAAATTGGAAAGTTGTTTAAAATTGCATGCTCTTTCTGTCACGCCGTGCCGCTCTAGCCGTTGCTAGTGGTGCGGCGTCTCCTTACTGCTTGTTCCCTAGGGCTGTGTCGGCTCTGGAGGCGTGCAGCGCTGACGTCATTGCCGCACGCTCCTGATGCCGACCGGTCCTCCTGTGGCGCCAATCCTCAGGTATTTAAATGAGCAGCAAACAATCTATCACTGCCCAAGTATAGGTGCTACTTCGTGTACTCCTGGGTGTGATAGATTGTTTGCTGGACTGATACACTGTTGCTGATCCCTGCCTGTCTCACTTCGCTACTTGGTTAACCCCTGAATTGCTGGACTGATTTATTGTTGCTGATTCCTGCCTGTCTCACTACGCTACCTGGTTAACCCCTTCATTACTGACTGATACATTGTTGCTGAACTCTGCCTGTCTCACTACGCTACCTGGTTAACCCCTGAATTGCTAGACTGATTTATTGTTACTGATCCCTGCCTGCCTGACCATTCTCGTAGTTTTCCTTGTGCTTTCCTGCCTGTGGTGTTTGCTGCTCTGTTCATTTGTCTAATATTCTCTGCTCTGGGATATTTCCTATCTTTCCGGCTCGACGCCGGGATAACAAGACTACTGGCCGAGTTCGGTCTGATAGAGGAGTATCCCACGAGCCTTACATTATACTTGGGCCATGCAGCCAGATGAGGTGGCACGAGCTGTTTATCTGCAGGGACAGATGTATGGAACCCATACCACGCAGCTGCAGAATATGGATTCCAAGCTAGAGGCTATTACCGCTCAACTTGCCTTACTAGTTACCGCAAGGGATACCGCTCCTGTTGCTTTACCACCAGCCCCTACTCCCAGTGCCTTGGCCTCTCCCTCCACTCCTGGAAGTATACCCCGGATACCCTTGCCTGACAAGTATGACGGTACTACGGATTGCAGGGACTTTCTGAACCAATGCAGGCTGCACTTCCGCAATGATCCTCACACCTTCCAGTCTCATCAGTCAAGGGTCACCTTTATCATTTCTTTGTTAAAGGACAAAGCTCTAGCCTGGGTCTCTCCCCTTTTGAAACAGAATGCTAGACTCCTGCAAGATGTTGATGAGTTCATTTCTGCCTTGTCTTCTGTGTTTGGGACCTCTGGCCATACCTCTGCTGCGGAATATTCGCTCCTGGATCACCGCCAAGGCAGTAAAACCGTGGCACAATTTGCCATTGAGTTCCGCACCTTGGTTCTAGAAACCACTTGGGATGGCAGTGCACACAAGGCAGCCTTCAGGAGGGGTCTCCATGAACGCATCAAAGATGAACTCACTTATCATGACATTCCCTCTTCTTTGGATGATTTCATAGCGCTTTGTATCAATCTGGACTCTAGCTTTCAGGAGAGACAAACCGAGAGAGAAAGAGCTAGAAGGGTCCTTCCCTCCCGACCTCCTGTTTGCCCAGTTCCGTCAGCAACCACTACCCCTTCTGCTACTCCAGTTACCTCAGTAGAGGAACCCATGGATCTCTCCTCCTTCAAACCTACAGAGTCTGAAAGACAGAGAAGAAGGAGACTGAAACTATGTTTTTATTGTGGATCCAACACCCACCAACTGAAAGACTGTGACATTCAGCCGGGAAAAGACAGTGCTTAGGGGATAACACTGGGGTACCTCTAAGCATTGTCTCAACAAAATCCCCTCACTCCTCTCGAATCCTGGTACCTGTTACCCTTACCTTCCTTCAGAATACTGTCCACACTCAAGCCTTCATTGATTCAGGGGCAGCTGGAAACTTCCTGGATCATCGTTTTATAATGCAAGCCAGTTTACCTCTTCTCCAGAAAAGACATTGTTTCAAAATAACCACCCTGGATGTCACCCCCCTTGGTTCAGGCGTGATCCATTTTGAGTCAGCACCCCTGACCCTGACTGTGGGAGTCCTCCACTCTGAACAGCTGCAGTTTGAGGAAATTCATTCCCCAGCACAGCCTGTCATCCTTGGTCTTCCTTGGCTTTGGATACATAATCCACAGTTAGACTGGGCTGAGGGACAACTGGCCTCCTGGGGTACCTCCTACTTCCACTCCTGTCTTGCTAAAGTCATTCCTCTGCCCCATATTCCCATAGCCAGTACACAGACTCCTTCAAACCTTCCTTCTATTTACACAGACTTTGCGGATGTGTTTGAGAAAAAAAGCAGCCAAAGTGCTGCCACCCCACCGTCCTTATGACTGCAAGATCGACCTCTTTCCCGGAGCCCCACTTCCTAAAGGGAGGACTTATCCACTCTCCAAGGCTGAAACCAAATCCATGGAGGAGTACATCCAAGAGAACCTAGCTAAAGGTTTCATTCACACTTCCTCCTCTCCTGCTGGGGCTGGCTTCTTTTTTTTCAGTAAGAAGGATCGCGGGCTTAGACCCTGTATTGACTACAGGGTATTGAATAAAATAACCATCAAGAATCGCTATCCCATACCTTTGATCACTGAACTGTATGACTCACTCCAGAATGCTCGCTTTTTTACCAAATTGGACTTACGTGGGGCATACAATCCTGATTTGCATCTTTCCAGGCCACAAATGGAAGACTGCCTTTAACACAAGATCTGGGCATTATGAATACCTTGTAATGCCCTTTGGGTTGTGTAACGCCCCTGCAGTCTTCCAAGCATTTGTCAATGATGTCTTCCGTGATCTCCTTAACTGCACGGTCATCGTTTATCTGGATGATATCCTTCTTTTCTCTTCCACTTTAGAGGAGCATCACAGGCACGTGAAAGAAGTGCTTCTTCGCCTCAGAAAGAATTCTTTGGTAGCTAAGTTAGAAAAGTGTGAGTTTGATCAGGAGCAAATCCAATTCCTTGGCTATGTCATCTTGAAGGAGGGTTTTGCCATGGATCCTACTAAACTCACCACAGTTCTACAATGACCTCAACCTACCTCTTTAAAGGAATTGCAGAGATTCTTGGGATTATCCAATTACTACCGCAAGTTTATAAAGAACTTTTCCCAAACAGTGGCTCCTCTCACTGAATTGACAAAATGGAACACAGACTGTAAACATTGGCCTCCTGAGGCCGTAAACGCCTTTTCTTGTCTGAAAAAGGCTTTTTGTTCAGCTCCTGTCCTTCGCCATCCTGACCTACAGTTCAATTTAGAGGTTGATGCCTCTGAGATAGGAGCTGGAGCAGCTCTTACCTAGAGGGACCCTTTGACTTCCAAGTCACACCCTGTAGCATTTTTTTCTAAACGCTTTACTCCTGCTGAGAGGAACTATGATGTGGGTAACCATGAACTCTTAGCCATTAAGATGGCCTTGACGGAATGGCGTCACTGGTTAGAGGGCACCGCCAATCCTATTCAGATTCTCACCGACCACAAGAATCTGACTTACCTAGAGACTGCTCATCGACTCAATCCCCGACAGTTCAGGTGGGCCTTGTTCTTTTCCCGTTTTAACTTTGTGGTCTCTTATCTTCCCGGGACCAAAAACAAGAAGGCGGACGCCCTTTCTCGTCAGTTCCCTCACTCAAATGATGCCTCAGAAGCTCCTATCGAACTCATCATACCCCCTCCTGTGTGGTTGCTCAACTCAATACCACCCTTCTGCAAAGATTGCAACGTGCCCAGTCCGGTAAACCCCCTGGTGCCCCCATGGCCTCCGATATCCTCTTTGTACCTCTGAATCTACGTATCCCTGTGCTAGCCTGGGTTCATGATAGCAAACTTTCAGAACATCCTGGTTCGACTAAAACCTTCAAGCGTCTTTCCCAACATGTATGGTGGCCTACTATGAAGTTTGATGCTCAGGATTATGTGAAGGCCTACATGATTTGTGCGGCCAACAAAACTCCCCGATCTTTGCCTCCTGGCTTGCTCCAACCATTGTCCATTCCCAAACAACCCTGGACACACATAACTATGGACTTCATTGTGGACCTTCCCTCTTCCAACCACTGTACAGTTATCTGGGTGGTGGTAGACCGCTTCTCCAGACTGGCTCACTTCGTACCACTAACCAAATTACCTTCTGCTCAAGAATTATCGTCTCTTTTTCTCTTGCATTTGGTACGACTTCGTGGCATTCCTGTGAACATTGTTTCCGACAGAGGTTCACAATTTATCTCTGCCTTTTGGAAAGCCTTTTGTAAATCGATTGGGACCAAGGTGTCCTTGTCTTCCGGCTTCCATCCACAGACCAACGGTCTGAGAGAGCAAACCAAGATCTTGAAGCCTACCTTAGAGCCTTTGCCAACGCTAGTCATACCAACTGGTTTGAGTTGCTACCCCTAGCCGAGCTGGCAGGAAACACTCATTGGCACTCTTCTCTTCGATGTTCTCCATTTCAAGCCGCAGCTGGGTATCAACCTTGTGTGTTCCCTCTTTCAACCCAGTCCACTGGGGTTCCTGCCGCAGACCGACACGCCACTAGACTCAGAACTCATTGGCAACGTATTTGCTCTCAGCTACGTTCTGCTGTCTCTAGATACAAGAAGTTTGCTGATCGTCTTAGGGCTTCTGTATGAACCATTCCAGTGGGTGAACGTGTTTGGATATCTACCCGACACATGCGTCTATGCCAACCCTGTCACAAATTGGGGCCCAGATATATCGGTCCTTATAAGGTCCTGAAAAGACTGTCTCCTGTTGCCTACAAAGTAGCCTTGCCAAAAACTCTACGTATATATCCAGTCTTCCACATCTCCCTGCTTAAACCCTACATCAAGAATAGATATACCCGGCTCCGAGCTCCACCTCCTCCGCTCCTGATACGTGGGGACCCCAAATATGAGGTAGCTAAGATCCTGAACTCCAGATACAGACGCAGACAATTGCAGTACCTGGTACATTGGAAGGGTTACTCCCTGGCGGATCGTTTCTGGGTTCCTTCCCGTGATGTGCATGCTCCATCTCTGGTCTCCAAATTCCATGCTACTCATCCTATGAAGCTGACTCCGGTTCCCAGAGGGAACCCTTGTGGAGGGGGCTATGTCACGCCGCGCCGCTCTAGCCGTTGCTAGGGGCGCCGCATCTCCTTACTGCTCGTTGCCTAGGGCTGTGTCGGCTCTGGAGGTGTGTGGCGCTGACGTCATCGCTGCACGCTCCTGATGCCGACCGGTCCTGTCGCGCCAATCTTCAGGTATTTAAATGGGCAGCAAACAATCTATCACTGCCCAAGTATAGGTGCTACTTCGTGTACTCCTGGGTGTGATAGATTGTTTGCTGGACTGATACACTGTTGCTGATCCCTGCCTGTCTCACTTCGCTACTTGGTTAACCCCTGAATTGCTGGACTGATTTATTGTTGCTGATCCCTGCCTGTCTCACTTCCCTACTTGGTTAACCCCTGAATTGCTGGACTGATTTATTGTTGCTGATCCCTGCCTGTCTCACTACGCTACCTGGTTAACCCCTTCATTACTGACTGATACATTGTTGCTGAACCCTGCCTGTCTCACTACACTACCTGGTTAACCCCTGAATTGCTGGACTGATTTATTGTTACTGATCCCTGCCTGCCTGACCATTCTCATAGTTTTCCTTGTGCTTTCCTGCCTGTGGTGTTTGCCGCTCTCCTCATTTGTCTAATATTCTCTGCTCTGGGATATTCTCTATCTTTCCGTCTCGACGCCGGGATAACAAGACTACTGGCCGAGTTCGGTCTGATAGAGGAGTATCCCATGAGCCTTACATTTTCTAAATCATGACAGTTTAGTTTTGACTTGACTGTCCCTTTAAATGTAAACTAAAACTAATTCTGCTGTTTTAGTGTTATACTTCGTACTAATCCTTGTTGGCTGATAAAGAGAGCTGCCTCTGCTTTATTGGTAGAGGCACACCTCTGCGAGTAAGGCAAAAATTCAATTAAGAAGGGTTTTAGGAAATTATTTTTGGAGGGCGTTTTCAGAAACAAGCTTGATGACAGAGAATGTTTTGGACTGAACCTTAGGAGAGTGCTGAGGAGGTGAATTTGAGGATGGTCTTGCATATGGGCTTGTTGAGGGTGTTGAATGGACTAATTGTAAGAGCTGTTGGGAGGACATGAGAAGAACATTGATGGATGGATTTGGGGAGGGTATAAACCAGTGTTTTTTGGAGGGGTTGGCAGATTTGGTAGAACATTAAGCTTGTTTTCTTGGGATGGACTTTGAGAGCATGGTGGAGGCTACATTTGTGGATTGTGTTAGACTGAAATTAAGAATAATAGTTTCTGGTCCATGTTTTCCTTTAGACCTAGAGGCTCCTTATTACACCCTCCGGTTTATCTACTCTTAAAGGGACAGTCAACACAACAATTGTAATTGTTTAAAAAAAATAGATAATGCCTGTACTACCCATTCCCCAGCTTTTCACAACCAACATGGTTATATGAATATACTTTATAACCTTTAAACCTCTAAATTTCTGTCTGTTTCTAAGTCACTAAAGACAGCCCCATGATCACATGCTTTTTATTAGCTTTTCACAACAGGAGATTACTAGTTCATGTGGGCCATATAGATAACATTGTGTTCAAACTTGTTGAGTTATTTACGAGTCAGCACAACACAGCACTAATTAGCTAAAGTGCAAGTCAATAGATAATAATTAAAAAGTCATGTGATCGGGGGCTGTCAGAAGAGGCTTAGATACAAGGTAATCAAGTGATAAAAAGTGTATTAATATAACCGTGTTTTCTGTGCAAAACTTGGGAATGGGTAATAAAGGAAACATTAAAAAAAAATTGAATTGACTCCCTTTAAATATCTTATCTCTCCAGTCCTTTGCTCATCTACTTTTCTAACGATCATAATCCTCACCTCTTTATTTTTCTGTACTGGTGGCTTTTCTATCAAACCTTTCTCTTCTTCTAAAGCATTTATTTCCTGACTTCACTATTATTATTTTTTTTCCCCCATTTCCACCTTGTATTTCCCTTCTGTCTAATACAAACAATTCACTATATTCTATATTCTATATGGAATGTTTAGAGCTGCCATCTTGCATAGTTCATACCAACCACCATATTGGAAAATAATAGCTGAAATCTTTAATAATGTGCACAGCGCAATCTCGTCCATCACTTAAAAATTCTATAAACACGTTTTACATTACAAATGATGTGCTTTAATGTGTCATTGATTCTGAACATGAAGATCAAAAAAAATGATAATA
Source organism: Bombina bombina (assembly GCF_027579735.1). Taxonomy (NCBI): domain Eukaryota; kingdom Metazoa; phylum Chordata; class Amphibia; order Anura; family Bombinatoridae; genus Bombina; species Bombina bombina. The sequence continues at coordinate 54,205,232 of NC_069507.1, read as the reverse complement.
GGAGTAAATGAGAAAATTGCTTAAAATCGCTGCTCTATCTGAATCATGAAAGAAAAAAATGTGGTTCAGTGTCCCAAAGGGATATGATACCCAAAAATTGTTTGTTTGTTTTTTATTCAGACGGAGCATACAATATTAAAAAGTTTATAATGTACTCTTATTAAAGGGACACTAAACCCCAAAAAAATATTTAATGTTTCAGATAGAGAATACAATTTTAAATAACATTCCAATTGACATTTATTATATAATTTGATATTATTATTATGATTAATTATTAAGATATCCTTTGTTGAAGAAACAACAATGCATATGTGTCAGCCAATCACACAAGGCATCTATGTGCATCTACCCATCAGCAGCTACTAAGCATATCTAGATATGCTTTTCAGCAAAGAATATCAAGAGAATGAAGCAAATTAGATAATAGAAGTAAATTAGAAAGTTGTTTAAAATTGCATACTCTTTCTAAATCATGAAAGAAAATGTTTGGGTTTCATGTCCCTTTAACAGCTTTGCTTTGTTCCCATTGTGTTCCTTGTTGGAGATACCTAGGTAAGTGTGTCTAGAGCACTACATGGCAGGAAATATTTCAACCATCTAGTGCTTTTGCAAATGGATAACATTTTTGGGGAAACTGCTGCCATATAGTGCTCCCTGACACGTGCATCCTCCTGAGCTTATGACCCTGTTTTTCAACAAAAGTGACCAAGAGAATGAAGACAATTTGACAATAGAAGTAAATCGGAACCTTGTATATAATTGCATTGATTATCTGAATCATGAAAGAAAAAAATGAGTTTCAGGTCCCTTTAAAATCAGGAAGGAAATAAAGTGACTGTGACTGCACATACCAAGTGCATGCACCCTTGCAAGTTTTAAGACAAGCATCTTGATTGGATGCTTAAAATCCCCTTACAATAGGATGTGGTTAATGAGGAACTGTTTTACATAAAGATGTTTATACAAGATATTCTAGTCAGCTGTATACATATATGCTGCATCACTCATTCAAGTGATTCAGCATTTGCATTAAATGTCCTTTTAAAGGGACAGTCAAGTCCAAAAAACGTTTATGATTCAAATAGGGCATGTCATTTTAAACAACTTTCCAATTTACTTTTATCACCAATTTTGCTTTGTCCTATTGTTATTCTTAGTTGAAAGCTAAACCTAGGAGGTTCATATGCTAATTTCTTAGACCTTGAAGGCCGCCTCTATTCTAAATGCATTTTGACAGTTTTTCATCACTAGAGGGCGTTAGTTCATGTGTTTCATATAGATAACATTGAGCTCATGCACATGAATTTACCCAGGATTGAGCACTGATTGGCTAAAATGCAAGTCTGTCAAAAGAACTGAAATAAGGGGGCAGTCTGCAGAAGCCTAGATACAAGGTAATTACAGAGGTAAAACGTGTATTTATATAACAGTGTTGGTTATGCAAAACTGGGGAATGGGTAATTAAGGGATTATCTGTTGGCTGTCCCTTTAATGTTACACAAAATATAGTTAGTGCTCTGTTACTTTTTTGTCTACTCATGATGAAGTTGTGACTATACATTTTGAAAGTTACTGAATAACCCCCCCCCTACAAAAAAAGGAAATAAATATTCAACATACATATTTCCTTCTCTCAGTCTACACCAGAATTGTTATTGTTTTAAAAGATAGATAATCCCTTTATTACCCATTTCCCAGTTTTGCATAACCAACACAGTTATAATAATATACTTTTAACCTCTGTGATTATCTTGTATCTAAGCCTCTGCAAACTGCCCCTTTTTTCAGTTCTTTTGACAGACTTGCAGTCTAGCCAATCAGTGCCTGCTCCCAGATAACTTCTCGGGCACGAGCACTGAAATATGTGAACTAACACCCTCTAGTGGTGAAAAACTGTTAAAATGCAATCTGAAAGAGGTGGGCTTCAAGGTCTAAGAAATTAGCATATGAACCTCCTAGGTTAAGCTTTCAACTAAGAATACCAAGAGAACAAAGCAAAATTGGTGATAAAAGTAAATTGGAAAATTGTTTAAAATAACATGCTCTATCTGAATCATGAAAGTTTATTTTGGCCTAGACTATCCCTTTAAATCAATGCAAATTCTCAAACTTTAGGTAAATTTGGATTACACATAGATGCAGCTACAACCATGCATACTGCAATCACTGTGCAATATGTTTATATACAGTATTAGACCCTGGAAATGTGCTTAGATTCAAGTGTCTATAAAATAATATTTTTTTTTCTGATCCCTTCTTACAGTTGAATAATTTCCATAAATAAGCCCTGCCCAGAGAAGCCTCTGTTGCTCTTTCCAAATGCTCTAGCTTTGGAATTTAAATGTACTATTATTCATTCAGTTACATATTTATGATATTCATGTGCCATTGTATTTTTTTTTCTTACTCAGAATAACAAATGTACAAATTATGATAATAAATAAACTGCCATTATCCAAGGAATAGAATTATTAATATCAATTATTTCTAAACTGTCAATATTCTCTGTTTGGAGAACATATAAATATATATAGAGAGATAGATGAATTACACTAGTCACTACACGTCTATAAGTGTATTGAACTACATTTTTTTATTGTATTTATATGTGTGTGTCTATCTATATTCCTTAGAGGCAGCTCTTCAAGGATTTGTGAAAATCAAAAGTGGTTATTTTATTACATTTTCACAAACCCTGTGAGTGCTGCTTCTGTGGAGTATTTTTGTATTTTAAGCACCCAGGTGGATGACTGGAATGGGTGTGTGTATATATATATATATATATATATATATATATATATATACACATGTAATATATTCTTATTATTCATACACTTGTTAACTAAACAGAATTATATGTTAAGCAAATGGTTAAATAAAAGTATATAAATACATATACAAAAGACCACCCCCTATTTGTTTACAGTTGTTAAACACCAGCGTGTTTCCTTTTCACGCTGAATCCTCTTGTGCAATCCTTTCTCCAGGCAAAGAAACATGTTTTTTTTTTTTTTCTTTTACTGCTGGTCTCCAGTCGCTGGAAAATCTGGGCCGGGTTTTCCTCCCAGCCACCAAGGATGGTAATAGAATAGGGCTATGTAATTTGACACTTCAACTTACTGTGCTCTCTGCTAGTTGATTCACTTACTCACCCACTAACACTGAGCTCCCTTTCACTGTCTGTGGGCTAAAAAAAAAAGGGACGGAAAGAAGCAGAAATAAAGGGGGAGAGCAGTGCAAGTCTGAGATCTACCCAGAAAAGAGGATATTGTTGATTTGCTGAGCTGCCTGGCTGCATTGTGAGCTGCTGGTAAGTTTATATTAAGGTTTCTTCAGCTCTCTGTTGGGTTTTTGCTATTTTGTTGCAATGTGAGATCCCCTTACACAATGGAGAGTGCCTGGTTAGGTTCCACGGGGAGGACACGTTAGCATGGTGGGGACGGCCGTGTCTCCCCTTGCTGTGGGTTGTGGTTGCAGGGAACGGTGGTTGGCAGGAGGCAATAAGGAAATCATGCATGACATAGGAGTCTGGGTAAGGTCACTGTTGTCTGCTAGTTACCACTGTATGTTTATTACCTTGGTGCCTGCATTGGTCATAAGGGTAGATTGCAAGTTCTGTGGTCCAGGCATTAAATACCCTGTCGCGTTGGGTTCCTGCCTTGGTGTTTACATTGCAGATGGCTGTAAATTCTCACGGAGCTATAAAGCAATGAAGTTATAATTCTAGTCTTATTAATCCCCAGACACCCCTGCTAATTGCATTCTAGTGAGGGCTGTAATGGGGTTAACCCCTTGACTGTCAAAGATGGCTGCAGCTCATTGCATAGTTCTGGCACCCAGGGTGTTAATTGGCACATTACACGTTGTTGTGATTAATTGCTTTAATTGGAAATATAGTGCATGTATAGATTGTAAGCTTTGTTGTCTGTGTATTACACATAACATCGGTTCATTCCCCTACTTCTAACAGTCTTGTAGGGATACCTGGTATAAATAGTCATTTTCACCTATGGGGTCATTTGTTTTGCTATAAATAAGAGTTGAGAAACTAAGAATATGTGTTTTTGCAAGGCTGTCACACTGGCTAATGTCTGGGGTGTTAACTAAAGCAACTCTCATGTGTTTATTTGTTATCATTATTACAGCAAGACCCTTAACTTGCAGATTTATTTTCTGTACATCTGTCCCAGGAAGCTAACACTGGGTAAAAAAAAAAACCAAGAGATTTCAAAAGGGACTCTGCTTTCTGAGCAATGTGAAGGGGGAGGGTGGTTTAACAGTGTGAGGTAGCTAAAGAGGAAAAAATGTTCATTTAAACCACTCAGGGAATGTGTTTTGATTTTCCTCTAAAAGTGTGGATATTGCTTTCCCAGCCACAAACCAGACAGAAGCACCTAGAGACTCAATATTGAAGTTCTTGAAAGAAAATTGCAAAAGTTATAGAGAGGAGACACCAAACCAACTCATTGGTCTTTAACTTTTTTTTGATTTACAAAACCTACTGATGTTTAGTGGTGTGAACACACTAGAAACTCCCATTTGATTGTCTTGCAACCTCTGCCTGAATCCAGTTAACCCTGTCCTAACTGGAAGTCTGTTTACTCAAGATGCCAAACTATGAAATTAGGCTTTCTACCCCCCCTCCTCCATTTCAATGTGGACCCCCCCCCCCTTGTGTGTGGTGTCTGAGCAATGTGTTAATGATTTCTGCTGTCTGTTTGTGTTGTACATGAGATTGCACACAGTTCCTACAGATCTGCTCCTTTTAGTCATATGATCTTATTTAATACTTAATGATTTTTAATCCTATGTCACTGCAGGTGTAAACATTTGATGTCTCTGCATATACACACACGTGGCTTGGCACACAAACAAATATATTTTCTTTGTTTTTATATAAAAGTGTGTATTTTTTGTGTAAGAATGTTATAGCATTTACTACAGCTAACCAAATAAAACATGAGTGTGGATTGTTTATAAGAAATATATAATGCATATATACTTACTGTGTTGCATATCATACTACATGTAAATCCAATGTGTGTTAAATGCTACCTATAGCTAATCACACTGCATTACTGTCTGGTAGGATAAAGTGTATATTTTTTTGCTTCAGTTCATAATGTGCAAACGGCTTTAATGGTTCCTTAGTGCCAAAGGAATTGCTTTTCTCTATTTAGTTCAACAGACCTCAGTGTAGCTGGTGTTCCGACTGCTTTTTCAAAGCTGTGACATGATAAAGGAGGATTTAACTTGGCAGCCTGAACAAATGCTCTTTCAGAGGTTTCCTAAGAGATGGTATGAGAGTGGAGAATGTGATTAACACTGGGTATTTTTTTTTTTTTTCTGGGGGTATCCTACCTATGCAAGTACTCTGAAATAAATTGGATATTCAGAAAAATATAGGCTGCAAAAATGTGTGTATAAATATATATTTTGTATGTGTGTGTGTGTGTGTATATATATATATGTATGTATATGTATATGTATGTATATATATATATATATATATATATATATATATATATATATATATATATATATATATATATATATATATATATATATATATATATAATTTATTTTTCTCCATGGCTGGTATACTCTCATGCATTTTGTGTGTGTGTCTTGGGGATTAAGAGGTCCCTCCTATCAGTTGTCATCTGTTGACTGACAAATAGCATAGTGTAATAAGAAAAGTTTCATAAGTGCATTTAACAACTTTGCAAATGAAAATTGCAAATCAAGGTGATTCTGCCAACACAAACTCATGTTAACAAATATTTAAAGTAACAACTCCTTGTATTTCTTTAACATTTTACAAATACAATATATATCAAAGAGACAAAAAAATTGATAATTACTAGAAATATTTGTTGTAGGTAAATGGAAGGATTATCTTGTGATCCACTAAGTATGACTTTCATTTTGATGATAACATTTGAAAATATTTACTAATGACTTTGTAAACTCCTAGATTGTAAGCTCTTTGGAACAGGGCCTTCCTAGAGTTTATTTGTATAGTGATGCTACATAAGTGTATGTGTATATATATATGTGTGTGTGTGTATATATATATATATATATATATATATATATATATATATATTACACACACACACACTTCCCCTCACATCTTGGAATTATTTTTTATATGAATGCCCATGCATAAGTCTACTGTATTTGATCTCATGATAGTATACTTCTAATTGGGGTTCAGTACTGGAAATGAAGATCCCTTCTGAAACTCCAAACTTCCTGAGGCTGTAGAAACCAGCAGGGGTTAACAGACAAGAGTTTTGCCTGGCGCTGCCCCTTATTTTTGTGGTAGGGAGGGGGAAGGTGATTTTTTTTTTTTTTTTTTTATTGTGGCATCAATCTTCTCTAGAGTAGGAGGAGGGGATGGTTTTGGCTGTGGACTGATTCAGGTTTATGAATGACAGAAGACTTGTGCTGACCTTTTTTTTTCTTTTTCTCTCCCCTCTTCTCTGTTGAAGACTAGGATGTTGAAACACCAGCCTGTAGACAAAAGCCACATTGAGTAGCAAGCTCTGTAATAGAGCACGTGTGACTTTGGGGCTGAGAATGGGGGGATTAAACTAGGCAGTTAAGCAATAGCTTTTTTTATTCTCCTTGGGGTTAGGGACAGAGCAGACTACTTTCTCTATTATAATTGCCATTTAATTACTAGGAAGAGTTTACAATTTTGCAGAATATAAAAATTAAATTGTAAGTGTCATCCATCACCCATTAATTAAAAGATTTGTAGTGTCCTAAATGGAAGTTGGTTCCCTAACAGGAATTACTCACTGTAGCTGATAAAGCAATAGGACCTAAGATTACAGGACATACCCTGTTTTCAAACAAATATGTTTTCTTGTGTTTTTTTTTTTTTCTTTCTTGTTCAGTGCTGCAGACTTTTATTTGCTGTTTTTACTGGTACTTTTTAAAGGGTAAATAATTCTTCAGCTATAGCCTTTTCTCTGTGCACACTCTGTACTGGTGTTTTGTTAAGCGTGTCTGATTTGTTTATATAATTAACATCTTGATCGCATGGGGCAGAACATTTAAGCGCAGCAAAAACAATTTGTACACACTACAACCAAAAAAAGAGTTCCATGTATTAACCCATGGGATGCCACTGACATGCAAATTATTGTCACTCAAAGGCTTAATTTGTTCACTGTCATATTAATCTAAAAGAAAACATGACTATATGTCTATTTTTTTTAATATTGGTAGTTAAATATATAGCCACAACTCTCAACTGTTTCAAAAATAGTTTTTAAAGAGACTTTTTCATTTTTATACATATTCATAATATTAAACAAAATAAATGTTTTAAAAAGCTCTCAGAGCAACACTTGACAATCCTGGGAACCACTGGCTCCTTGAATTGTAACCATGGCTTCTAACTATTTGAGTTATTCTCCATATATCTATATACAAATAACACTGTCTTCTAAGTTTGGCTCCCAAATATTCTTACTGGTTCCTAAATTTTAAACAGATTTGACCACCCCTGTCATAGTGATCATTTGTTTCGCCAATGTTGTCATTTTTTTACTGTCCAGGGACAGATCCCTTGAAAAGCCTCTTGAATATAAATTATTACTTCCCCATTGGCGTGTAAAATTTGGCATGGAGAAAAAGGAGACCTGCACTAATCAAGCAATCGCTGACGTCTTAAATACGCGGTATGTGCTCCACTCTCTGGAGTGTAAAAAGTACAATTTGCTAAGGAAAATTTCAGAATGAGCAAACCTAAAAAAACCGATGAAAGTACACTGCATGTCTTTTATTTTTAAAGCCCATAATTAAACAATGTATGGGGAATTACATTTTAGTTTAATATTTGTTTAAAATAACTTCCTTTGGCTTCAAAGTTGTTTTGAATCGTATGATCTTAGATCAATATGCGTTTTTGCAATAATTTGTGTTTATTTGGCATTCTGTATACAGTTTTCAGAGCAACAGCTTAAAATAACTTTGTTACCTGCTTTCCAATGAGGACCTTATCTGTGTGAAATTGGCTGAGAGCACTTTTTTTTTTTTTTTTTTCTCCTTCTGCTTTCATGTCTGACAGTATAGCCACATATATTCATGTTGGTGGCGGTGATAAGAAGCTTGAAGACTGGCTCTTTCATTTAAAGGGATTTGGGACAAATACAGTAGGGCTCGATTTGATCAAATCCTTCTCCCCCCTTTGACTGCAGGTTTGCACAAACCTGCAGTCAGATTTATCAAGCAACGATCATCAGTCCGCTGCTTCCCTTCCCTGTTCTCTACATCTTAGGTGAAGATTTTTTTTTATTTTCCCCGGTTTTGATCCGACCGGGGAGAATGGTAGCTCCTGCCTGCTGGTGATTAGCTGTGTGCGGGCAGGGGGCGGGGTTGGACTCGAGTGAACAGGAGTGTTCGCATGCAATGGTAAATGCAGGTTTTGAATTGATGCCTGCCAGAGAAGAAGTCGGGCGAACAGGGGTGAATATGTCTGCCCGTGAATGATATAATGGAGCCCTTAATGTTGTTGTTTTGAGATTTAACTGGTGTGTTACACACTCTGATTCCTGTTAGAATGCTCACGGATTGGCTCCCAAGTTTGTCAGAAATTATATATCCTAATACTGTATTTTAAATACAAAAGGAGTCTGTTAGTGTCATTAACCAAGTAGCTTCCTATCCTTGCAATCTTAGGATCTACTAACCTTTACATTCTAGAATAAAGCATATTTTGATATCCTTTTAATTGCAAAATGTTGTTTAATTTGCTATTTCTCAAAGGGACAGTCTAGTCAAAATTAAACTTTCATGATTCAGATAGGGCATGCAATTTTAAACAACTTCCCAATTTTGTTTTATCTTCAAAATTGCTTTTGTTTGCTTGGTATTCTTGAAAGCTAAACCTAGGTAGGCTCATATGCTAAGTCCTTGAAGGCCACCTCTTTTTGACAGTTTTTCACAGCTAGACATTGCCATATAGGTAACATTGTGCTCACTCCTGTGGAGCTATTTATGAGTCTGCACTGATTGGCCAAAATGCATGTTTGTCAAAAGAACTGAGATTAGAGGAGAAGTCCGGAGATTTAGCTACAAGGTAATCCCAGAGGTAAAAAGTATATTAATATAACAGCAAAACTGGGGAATGGGCAATAAAGGGATCATCTATTATTTTTTTTATTTTTTTTAACAATTAAAAATTCTGGAGTACACGGTCCCTTTAAGAACTAAAGAGAATATGTTTTAAGCATTCCTGCCCTGAATAAGATCCCCTTTTTTGTGTGGGGGGTGGTGGAGTATCTGCCCACCAATAGAGCTGTGAGAGTTGTCTTTGCCTGCCTCAGAGCAATTAATTACACAATATAGGCTGTACACAAAAATGTGCTTCCTGTCAAAAAGAAAACAAAAAAACAAAAGCTGTCATTTAAAGTGATGGTAAACCCCAAGCGTATAGCAAACACTAGGATTTACCATCACTAAGAATAAACATTAGTTTTTCGCAACGTTTTGTAAAAACAATGTTAAACACCACTAGAGCTGTAAAGAAAGTAGATCGCTAACACAGCGCCTCACGGCACAGCGCTTTCTTTAATGAGGTGACGTTTCCACCTCCTAAGTGTTTCCCAACCGCGGTCCTTAAGTACCCCCAACAGGCCTGGTTTTCATTACAGCTGAACCAGTGCACAGGTGAAGTAATCGGATGATCAGTAACCATGGTTACTAACCCGCTCTCACCCATCAGCTGATTATTTCACCTGTGCTCTAGTTCAGCTATAAAAAAAAACAGGACTGTTGTGGGGACTTGAGGACTGCGGTTTGGAAACACTGTTCTAGACCAATAGTAGTGCTTGTCCACTGAAATCCTAGCATGGCTTTTGGTCTAGAGTTCAAACGTCGCCTCATTAGAGAAAGCGATGTGACATCAGAGGCGTTGTATTAGCAATCTACTTTCTTTAGGGATAGGGTGAGTTTAGCATAGTTTTGTTTACAAAATAATGACAGAAACCGTTAATTTTTAGGGATGGTAAATCCTAGCGTTTGTTACACGCTAGGACTAACCATCACTTTAAGTACCTAACTTTAATTGAAATCACAATTTTGCACTTTACACCTCTTTTAAAAAAAAAAACAAAAAAAAAAAACTGCACAATTAAAAAAAGTGAAAATAGAGCTCCAAGGGGTCGATTTATCAAAGGCTTCCCAAGCCTTTCGACCCCATACGACTGCAGGTTCTCACAAGAGAACTTGCACGCCATATTTAACAAGCAGCGGTCATCAGACCGCTGCTTTACTAACCTTTCGCCACCTATAAAGTGGCGAATTTCAATCTCCCTGGTATATTCCGACCAGAGAGATTGACAGCTCCTGCCCGCGCGTGATTGGCTGTTTGCGGGTAGGGGCGGTATTGCACGGGAGCGCAATGCTGAATTCCGCCAGGGGAATTCAGACTGCCAGAGGTATGCTGCGGTGGACAGGGGTGCAGATGTGCACCCCTGTCTGCCTTAGCTTTATAAATCGCCCCCTAAATCCATATATAAAGAAATTAACCATAATCCCTACAGGTATATTTTCTAATTTACCTATTGCAGAGAAAGGGAAAGAAACTGCCTTTTTTTGCAGAGTGCCAGGATAATAGCAGTTGGTAACCACCAGGGTATATTGCACCATTATTTTTAAAGGATAACTGATATAATGTACATATAAATCATGAGTGATATAGCACACATTAAGTAGATACTCACATCAAAGCTATTTTCCTAAGAAGCAACTGGAAGTGACTATTATTTTATGTATTCATTCAGTAATTCTTGAGTCGGTTAAGCCTTGAAGCCTCTTGCATTCCATTAAAGATTCAATCAATTTTTAACAAAGGCAGAGATAACAAATTATAACCATGCAGTGCAGATCTGTTTTATTTGCCTTTGTTTATGTGTTTGGTGCTTGGAAGGAAATAACAGCCACATGCCAATAATTTATGAAACACTTTAGTTAATTTGTAAGTCACACACACAAATGTTTATGGAATAAAAAGATAAGCCCTATTTTATTGATCACCCTTTTTAATTAGAAATTGACAATATCATATGTTACTTTTTCTTTAAAGGGACATAAAGGGTCCTTTATTTGCAGAATCTAAATGACTAGGATTACAGCTATGTGTAAATGAATTTAATGGTATGAAATGGTTATCAGTAAATTTCCGTTTTGAATAGAAACAATTTTGCAATATACTTATCTTAGTAAAAGCAATCAATGTCATTGGCATACACACGTATGCAATAATGCACCCTCATTCAAGCATTGCAGCTGCTCAGATAGCCAGCATGGTGCGTATTAGTGTTCACTTAATTTGCACCATACATGCCACTGCTGATTCTTTGAGCGGGCTCAGGATTAGAATGCTAGTGCATAGGGCTGCACAGCATATGTAGGTATGAAACAGAAATAACTAACTAGACGCATTTCATGCTTCTCTTCAAAACAGAGATGCGGTTATGCACATTTCATTTATTCCCAGTGGACTCGCTTGTATTCACAAATCATTTAGCCCGCTGGTCGTATGAAGTGTTCAGGAGCATACATTAGGAGCCATTAAAACGGTCTGTCATTTACTACATGGCACTGAAACAGATTGGCATCTGCCTGCTGGCTTCTCTGGAAGGAGCTGGAAATAATAAAAGTACATTTTATAGGTGTTTACCTTCCGTAAGGAATCTTTTAATAGAAGACCTACATTTTAGAAGCATGTTCAGTTTATGGGGTCGATTTATCAAAGACTTCGCCACCCTCTACGACTGCAGGCTCTCACAATAAAACCTGCAGTCAGTATTTATCAAGCAGCGGTCATCAGACCACTGCTTCCCTAACCTCTTTAAATCTCCCTGGTCTCGTCTGACCTGGGAGATTGATGTCTCCTGCCCACGCGTGATTGGCTGTGCGCGGGCAGTGGGGGCGACGTAGTGCACATTAGCACTCTTGTGCATTGCTGATTTCCGGCAGTAGAGTTCAGCCCGCCCGAGGCGAGCTGCGCTGACAGGGGCACATATGTACGCCCCTGTCCGGTGTAGCTTGATAAATCAACCCCCTAAATACATTATAATATATACATATGTATTATAGTTGCATTCAAGGGTGAAAGATACTTTTATTGTGTACTAGTCAGAGTGAAATATTATGTCCCTTTTAAACATTATTTATCCCCTAATATATTTATTTAAAAAAAAAAAACACCCACTATCCAATGTTTACCTTTCTTGCTTAACATTTTAACGCCATTAGGACGTTGTATTTTGTCTGAATTTTGCTGGGCTCTAGCACCGAAGGACGAAATACAACGTCCTAACCGCTTGGCTTTCCTGAAGTCACTGGCGCTTCCCTGATTGGATTGCCATCTGGAGGGCGTGCCTAGCATCATAGGAATGCCCCCCTGACGCGATCCCATCATTGAAATCTGGTGATCATATGCACAATCTCGAGATTTAATTTTTTTTACATCGGAACAGTTGTTCCGATGTAGACACTTTAACTCCTGCACAAAAGGGTTAAAAGGTACATAAAAGTGCCAAAAAAACAGCAAAACAGCTCTGTGTTTAGAGCATTTTATTGTGGCTCTGTTGCTTGCATATAACTGTTTTTAATCCCCTACAAAGGGATAAAAAGCATAGTTAAAGTCAGCTCCAGATGCGACAATGCACTACTGAGCTGAACATGTCCAGTGAGCCTAGAACAAAAGGCATATGTGTGTACCCACCAAACAGCAGCTAGCTCCCAGTAGTGTGTTGCTGCTCCTGAGCTTACCTAGATGTGCTTTTCAACAAATGATACCAAAAGACCAAAGTAAATTTGGTAACGGAAGTGAATTGAATCTGAATAATGAAAGTTTGACTTTCCTGTCGCTGTCATTAGTGTATATCATTGCTACAAAGATTGTTTTAAGCATTGCTGCCGTAGAATGGTGAATTCACATGCATGTTCCTGAGCTTGTATGAGCCTGCCTAGGTTTACTTTTGTAAGAGCCAGACAGTGGTTTTTGGCTATAGATATATGGAGACTAACGCAACAAGTTTGGAGCCAGGGTAAAAATTTAGGAGCCAGTGGCTCCCCAGCTCCTGGATTTGTCGAGCCCTGACCTAGAGAATGAAGCAAGTTTGATAATACTACATTTACAAGTTATTCTTTAATTTCACACTCTGTCTGAATCTTGAAAGTTTAAATTTAATTTCAGTGTCCTTAAAATGTTGCTGTTTCCATTGAGGACCTGCTGACTTGCGTGTTCTATCTCCTCTCTGGTCATTAGAATGTTGTAGGCAGTCGAAATGAGGATTTTGTGCTTAACATAGGAGCAGTGATTGTGGAAGCGCAAGCCTATAAAGTGGCACCACTAATGTAAAAGAACTTATTTAGTAACCAGCCTGGGTTTGTCTTGGGAGGGTCAGTGGTTAGCTAAACTTTTAGAAGTAACTGTGTGTATACCCGGTCCCCCCTTCTCCTGAGCCTGCGGTGACTCTCCCAGGGGAAAATGGCTGAAATCTGACTCTATTACCAGCTGTCTGGAGTGGATGAAAAAACAGATTTCTTTCCATTGCTCAGTGGAATGGGGAGCTACCGTTGCCAAGCTGAGCTCAAAGCAGGGGTTGCTGTTTGGTACCTGATAATGGCTTTGTAGTGGGTTCATTTGGAAACTGTGCAGTTTTGAAGGCATCGATATTACAGCTTTGTTAATGTCTATGCATTAGAAGATGGTAATTTTAGATGTTTAGTTTTCTAGTTCAAGATGTAAATATAGGAATCTATTTACAAACTTTTTGGTCTCTAAATATGGCTAAATCCGGTGAATTAGGGTTCCTTACAACAAGAATTTCCATATCATGTCTTCAATGTCCGTAGACAAGTCTTAAAGGAACATTACATTTATTTTTCACACAGACACACCCACAAATATTGTTTAGTTTAGCCGCAATTAAGCACTGCATTGCACAAGATCCACTTACAAAATGAAGGTTTTATCAACCTTTAAACTGTTGTTTCCTATGCAAAATTTAGCATTGTGTTGAAGTCCAAGGAAATACCTCTTGAAAGGTATTGTGTCTAGGTTTATCTTCTCATTTCTGTGGCCACTTAAAGGGACCGTCAAGACAAAATTAAACTTTCATGATTCAGATAGGGTATGCAATTTTAAACAACTTTCCAATTTTACTTTTATCATCAAATTTGCTTTGTTCTCTTGGTATTCTTATTTGAAAGATAAACCAAGGTAGGCTCAAACTGATTTCTAAACCGTTGAAGGCCACCCCTTAACTCAGTGCATTTTGACAGTTTTTCAGTTAGACAGTGCTAGTTCGTGTGTGTTGTATACATAACATTTTACTCACTTCAATGGAGTTATTTGAGTCAGCACTGATTGGCCAAAATGCAAGCTTGTCAAAAGAACTGAAATAAGGGGGCAGTCAGCAGAAGCTTGTATGCAAGGTAATCACAGAGGTAAAAAGTATATTAATATAACAGTGTAGGTTATGAAAAACTGGGGAATGGGTAATAAAGGAATTATCTATCTTTTTAAACAATAACATTTGTCAAGTAGATTGCCCCTTTTAAGTACAGATATAAATGAGCTTATAGACTGATCAAGCAATCAGCAGTAAGCATTGCTAAACAGTTTTTTGTGTTTGTTTTTATTTCACTGATGAAGTGCATTTGAGCATGCTCAAAACGCGTTAGATATACTTGATTCTGCCACCTTATGATTCGTGATTCTTTTCTCATCATTCCAAAGTTTGACATTGTTAGTTTTTTTTTTTTTTCTCTTGGTGGGTTATACTGTCCACTTCTGTGACCAGTTAGGGACAGGTATAAATAATTAGCTTCTACATTGATTAAACAATCCGCAGTGAACATTGCTAAACAATGTGTGTGTGTCTCAAAGGCCTTTGGTAGTGAAAGAGTGAATTTTCTCGCAAGCACACGCTTCTTATATCCTTAGGTGTGTGGTTTTTTTTTTTTTTCGTTTTTTTTTTTTCTTTTTCCTTCATGGTGGGGAAAAGGTCTGTAAAGCTGGTGGGGGGGGGGGAGAGGAGATGTTGCCTTCTGCATTGTTCTGTTTCCTGACGGGAAGCAGAATCAAATTTTGTGACCTTTTGCGTCCGTCTGCCGGTAGAAATAGTGTGGCTTTCTCAACTTACGCACACACAACAAGAGTTCCCATCGTGGAGTTTATTTTGTTGAAGTGCAAGTTGAAAGAAAGATTCTCACGTAGCAGCAGATGAAAAACTTGTACTCTTTGATCATAATGTAATTTACAGTTTCATAACCGATAGTTCCAAAATATCGTCTGTTTATAAAAGACAAAATAAATAAATACAAACAATGTGTGTGCAGCCAATTCTGAATTTTAAAGGAACAGTCTACTCCAAAAATGTTATTGCTTAAATATAGATAATCCTTTTATTACCCATTCAACAGTTTTTTTGCATAACCAAGATGGTTATATTAATATACTTTTACCTCTGTGATTACCTTGTATCTAAGTCTCTTCTGACAGCCCCTTTAACACATGGCTAGTTATGATC
Organism: Bombina bombina; assembly: GCF_027579735.1. Classification (NCBI taxonomy): domain Eukaryota; kingdom Metazoa; phylum Chordata; class Amphibia; order Anura; family Bombinatoridae; genus Bombina; species Bombina bombina. Next base: position 54,189,663 of record NC_069507.1, on the reverse strand, counting down.
TATTGACTTGCATTTTAGCCAATTAGTTCTGTGTCCTGAACAACTCTGGGCGTGAGCACAATGTTATCTATAGGGCCCACATAAACTAGCAGTATCTTGTTGTGAAAAGCAAATAAAAAAGCATGTGATAAGAGGCTGTCTATGGTGGCTTAGAAAGGCAGAAATTTAGAGGTTTAAATGTTATAAAATATATTAATATAGCAATGTTGGTTGTGCAAAACTGCGTAATGGGTAGAAAAAGGCGTTATCTATCTTTTTAAACAATAACATTTTGGTGTAGACTGTCTATTTTAAGCAGCAAAATAATTACTTATATGGTAAGGCAAACTTTTTAACAGATTTTCCAACTGTCCCGCATTTTGGGCACACTTTTTTTTTTTTTTTTTATTATTATCCAAACAGGTGTTTTTGAATAAAATTATATGATATATCTAAAAAATAAAATAGAACATGCAATTTTAAACAACGTTCCAATTTACTTCTTTTATCTATTTTGCTTTGTTCTTTTGGTATCCTTTGTTTGAAAGCATATCTAATGTAGGTTTAGGAGCAGCAATGCACTTTTGGAGCTAGCTGCTGATTGTTCACAGCACAGATATGCCTTTTGTCATTGGCTCACCTGATGTGCTCAGCTAGCTCCCATTAATGCATTGCTGCTTCTTCAGCAAAGGATGCCAAGAGAATGAAGCAAGTTTGATATGTAATTTGTGTCCTCTTGGTTTGCTTTAGATACAAGGAATTGTAATCTATCTGGTGATGACACAGAGGGTTAAAGGGACACTGTACCCAAATTTTTTCTTTCGTGATTCAGATAGAGCATGACATTTTAAGCAACTTTCTAATTTTACTCTTACTATTATCAAATTTTCTTCATTCTCTTGGTATCTTTATTTGAAATGCAAGAAAGTAAGTTTAGATGCCGGCCCATTTTTGGTGATCAACCTGGGTTGTTCTTGCTGATTGGTGGATAAACTCATCCACCAATAAAAAAGTGCTGTCCAGAGTTCTGAATATAAAAAAAGCTTAGATGTCGTCTTTTTTTAAATAAAGATAGCAAGAGAACGAAGAAAAATTGATAATAGGAATAAATTAGAAAGTGGCTTAAAATTGTATGTTCTATCTGAATCATGAAAGAAAAAAATTGGGTTCAGTGTCCCTTTAAGGTGATGTAAAAGGCATGAAACAGTGATAGACTTTTTTCTATTTACTTCATTTATCAAACTTTGTTTGTTCACATGGTACCCTGAAATTAAAGGCATACCTAAAAAAATAGGCTCAGTATGCACTAGCTGGTGATTAGTAGCTGCACACAAGTGCCTCATTGACTCACTAGATGTGTCCAACTAGCTCCAAGTATTGCTTTGCTTCTCTGGAGCTGGCTTTAACCATGTGCTTAACCTCTCTGCAGGAGTTAAACACATAATTTTATGCAGCAATATTGTAATAATACTATGCTGAAACATGTCCGAAAATCGTCTTTTACTTAAGCAAAAACTCAACCTTGAAAATCTACTTATTGCCAGAATTTCAGTGAACAGTGGGATTCATTCCGTATTTGCACAGTAGGCTTATTCATGGTTTCAGGCTTTTTGCTTTTGTGTGTGTGTGTGTTTTTGCTCCTGTGTGTTATCTGTGTTCTTCAGTAGACTTTGGTTAATGTTTAAGAATGTTAACATGTTGATTGCCAACAATTATAAAAAGGTTCACATAACCTCATAGCTATAAGAATAAAATCCAATTTGTTTTTCACTTTAATATAAATACATACATATGAAATGTCATTTTAAATGTGTATCTTGTATAAGAACTGTAGCCCCGCATTGTAATTATATGCAGAATTCCATCAGAAATCTTTTTACTTTGTCTTTCACTGTTAGGGACTTGCTTTGCAGGTTGTGTTGAGGTCTATTGCAATTCTCATATCAATACTATTTAGATCCTTGATTATCACAGACTGCAGAGGTCCCCTTATTGTAGATGTCCTTGTAAAGGAAGTAAATACATTCTGTCCACACGCAGGCCCATTTTATTTTAGATTATGCTGATGTTCCACTTGTGCACTTCAAGAATTGGTAGGAGAATTGCACAGGTCTTAAAGGGACAGTCAAGTCCAAAAAAACCTTTCATGATTCAAATAGGGCATGTAATTTTAAACAACTTTCCAATATAGTTTTATCACCAATTTTGCTTTGTTCTCTTGGTATTCTTAGTTGAAAGCTAAACCTAGGAGGTTCATATGCTAATTTCTTAGACCTTGAAGGCCGCCTCTGCATTTGACAGTTTTTCACCACTAGAGGGCGATAGTTCATGTGTTTCATATAGATAACATTGAGCTCATGCACGTGAACTTAAAGGAGTGAGCGCTGATTGGCTAAAATGTAGGTCTGTCAAAAGTACTGAAAGGGGCAGTCTGCAGAGGTTTAGATACAAAGTAATCACAGGGGTAAAACGTGTATTATTATAACTGTTGGTTATGCAAAACTGGGGAATGAGTAATTAAGGGATTATCTATCTTTTAAAACAACACAAATTCTGGTGTTGACTGTCCCTTTAAAGACAAACTGCCTGCAACTTTCACATTTCTTGTTTCCAGGACTTGAATATAAAGAGAATCTGTTCTGGAGCCAAAATAGCGGTGTCTTCATCTGTGTTTCCGCTGAGGTGGGCATGTGGGTTCCGAACATTTACAAAACTTTTTTTTTTTACCTACATATTTAATTTTTTTAAGTTGTTTTCATTCTGTCATGAATATTTGACATCTTTATTATTATATCTAATTTTTAAAGGGATAGTGTACTCGGGCAAGTTCATTGTATTTAAATATGCTGCAGGAACACCCTTTTCTCCAACATAGGTGTGTCCGGTCCACGGCGTCATCCTTACTTGTGGGATATTCTCTTCCCCAACAGGAAATGGCAAAGAGCCCAGCAAAGCTGGTCACATGATCCCTCCTAGGCTCCGCCTACCCCAGTCATTCTCTTTGCCGTTGTACAGGCAACATCTCCACGGAGATGGCTTAGAGTTTTTTAGTGTTTAACTGTAGTTTTTATTATTCAATCAAGAGTTTGTTATTTTAAAATAGTGCTGGTATGTACTATTTACTCTGAAACAGAAAAGAGATGAAGATTTCTGTTTGTAAGAGGAAAATGATTTTAGCAACCGTTACTAAAATCCATGGCTGTTCCACACAGGACTGTTGAGAGGAATTAACTTCAGTTGGGGGAACAGTGAGCAGACTTTTGCTGCTTGAGGTATGACACATTCTAACAAGACGATGTAATGCTGGAAGCTGTCATTTTCCCTATGGGATCCGGTAAGCCATTTTTATTACAGATAGTAAATAAGGGCTTCACAAGGGCTTTTGGAGACTGTAGACATTTTCTGGGCTAAATCGATTCATATATAAACATATTTAGCCTTGAGGAATCATTTAATCTGGGTATTTTGTAAAATAATATCGGCAGGCACTGTTTTGGACACCTTATTCTCTAGGGGCTTTCCCTAATCATAGGCAGAGCCTCATTTTCGCGCCGGTATTGCGCACTTGTTTTTGAGAAGCATGACATGCAGTCGCATGTGTGAGGACTCTGATACATAGAAAAGACTTTCTGAAGGCGTCATTTGGTATCGTATTCCCCTTTGGGCTTGGTTGGGTCTCAGCAAAGCAGATACCAGGGACTGTAAAGGGGTTAAAGATAAAAACGGCTCCGGTTCCGTTATTTTAAGGGTTAAAGCTTCCAAATTTGGTGTGCAATACTTTTAAGGCTTTAAGACACTGTGGTGAAATTTTGGTGAATTTTGAACAATTCCTTCATACTTTTTCGCAATTGCAGTAATAAAGTGTGTTCAGTTTAAAATTTAAAGTGACAGTAACGGTTTTATTTTAAAACGTTTTTTGTACTTTGTTTTCAAGTTTATGCCTGTTTAACATGTCTGAACTACCAGATAGACTGTATTCTGAATGTGGGGAAGCCAAGGTTCCTTCTCATTTAAATAGATGTGATTTATGTGACACAGAAAATGATGCCCAAGATGATTCCTCAAGTGAGGGGAGTAAGCATGGTACTGCATCATTCCCTCCTTCGTCTACACCAGTCTTGCCCACTCAGGAGGCCCCTAGTACATCTAGCGCGCCAATACTCCTTACTATGCAACAATTAACGGCTGTAATGGATAATTCTATCAAAAACATTTTAGCCAAAATGCCCACTTATCAGCGTAAGCGCGACTGCTCTGTTTTAGATACTGAAGAGCATGAGGACGCTGATGATATTTCTGAAGGGCCCCTACACCAGTCTGAGGGGGCCAGGGAGGTTTTGTCTGAGGGAGAAATTTCAGATTCAGGGAAAATTTCTCAACAAGCTGAACCTGATGTGATTACATTTAAATTTAAGTTGGAACATCTCCGCGCTCTGCTTAAGGAGGTGTTATCCACTCTGGATGATTGTGAGAATTTGATCATCCCAGAGAAACTATGTAAAATGGACAAGTTCCTAGAGGTCCCGGGGCCCCCAGAAGCTTTTCCTATACCCAAGCGGGTGGCGGACATTGTAAATAAAGAATGGGAAAGGCCCGGTATACCTTTCGTCCCTCCCCCCATATTTAAAAAATTGTTTCCTATGGTCGACCCCAGAAAGGACTTATGGCAGACAGTCCCCAAGGTCGAGGGGGCGGTTTCTACTTTAAACAAACGCACCACTATACCCATAGAAGATAGTTGTGCTTTCAAAGATCCTATGGATAAAAAATTAGAAGGTTTGCTTAAAAAGATGTTTGTTCAGCAAGGTTACCTTCTACAACCAATTTCATGCATTGTCCCTGTCACTACAGCCGCGTGTTTCTGGTTCGATGAGCTAGAAAAGGCGATCGATAGTGATTCTCCTCCTTATGAGGAGATTATGGACAGAATCCGTGCTCTCAAATTGGCTAATTCTTTCACCCTAGACGCCACTTTGCAATTGGCTAGGTTAGCGGCGAAAAATTCTGGGTTTGCTATTGTGGCGCGCAGAGCGCTTTGGTTGAAATCTTGGTCAGCGGATGCGTCTTCCAAGAACAAATTGCTTAACATTCCTTTCAAGGGGAAAACGCTGTTTGGCCCTGACTTGAAAGAGATTATCTCTGATATCACTGGGGGTAAGGGCCACGCCCTTCCTCAGGATAGGTCTTTCAAGGCCAAAAATAAACCTAATTTTCGTCCCTTTCGTAGAAACGGACCAGCCCCAAGTGCTACGTCCTCTAAGCAAGAGGGTAATACTTCTCAAGCCAAGCCAGCCTGGAGACCAATGCAAGGCTGGAACAAGGGAAAGCAGGCCAAGAAACCTGCCACTGCTACCAAGACAGCATGAAATGTTGGCCCCCGATCCGGGACCGGATCTGGTGGGGGGCAGACTCTCTCTCTTCGCTCAGGCTTGGGCAAGAGATGTTCTGGATCCTTGGGCACTAGAAATAGTCTCCCAAGGTTATCTTCTGGAATTCAAGGGGCTTCCCCCAAGGGGGAGGTTCCACAGGTCTCAATTGTCTTCAGACCACATAAAGAGACAGGCATTCTTACATTGTGTAGAAGACCTGTTAAAAATGGGAGTGATTCATCCTGTTCCATTAGGAGAACAAGGGATGGGGTTCTACTCCAATCTGTTCGTAGTTCCCAAAAAAGAGGGAACGTTCAGACCAATCTTAGATCTCAAGATCCTAAACAAGTTTCTCAAGGTTCCATCGTTCAAAATGGAAACCATTCGAACAATTCTTCCTTCCATCCAGGAAGGTCAATTCATGACCACGGTGGATTTAAAGGATGCTTATCTACATATTCCTATCCACAAGGAACATCATCGGTTCCTAAGGTTCGCATTCCTGGACAAGCATTACCAGTTCGTGGCACTTCCTTTCGGATTAGCCACTGCTCCAAGGATTTTCACAAAGGTACTAGGGTCCCTTCTAGCGGTACTAAGACCAAGGGGCATTGCAGTAGTACCTTACTTGGACGACATTCTGATTCAAGCGTCGTCCCTTCCTCAAGCAAAGGCTCACACGGACATAGTCCTGGCCTTTCTCAGATCTCACGGATGGAAAGTGAACGTAGAAAAGAGTTCTCTATCTCCGTCAACAAGGGTTCCCTTCTTGGGAACAATAATAGACTCCTTAGAAATGAGGATTTTTCTGACAGAGGCCAGAAAAACAAAACTTCTAAACTCTTGTCAAATACTTCATTCCGTTCCTCTTCCTTCCATAGCGCAGTGCATGGAAGTAATAGGTTTGATGGTAGCGGCAATGGACATAGTTCCTTTTGCGCGCATTCATCTAAGACCATTACAACTGTGCATGCTCAGTCAGTGGAATGGGGACTATACAGACTTGTCTCCGACGATACAAGTAAATCAGAGGACCAGAGACTCACTCAGTTGGTGGCTGTCCCTGGACAACCTGTCACAAGGGATGACCTTCCGCAGACCAGAGTGGGTCATTGTCACGACCGACGCCAGTCTGATGGGCTGGGGCGCGGTCTGGGGACCCCTGAAAGCTCAGGGTCTTTGGTCTCGGGAAGAATCTCTTCTACCGATAAATATTCTGGAACTGAGAGCGATATTCAATGCTCTCAAGGCTTGGCCTCAGCTAGCAAAGGCCAAGTTCATACGGTTTCAATCAGACAACATGACGACTGTTGCGTACATCAACCATCAGGGGGGAACAAGGAGTTCCCTGGTGATGGAAGAAGTGACCAAAATCATTCAATGGGCGGAGACTCACTCCTGCCACCTGTCTGCAATCCACATTCCAGGAGTGGAAAATTGGGAAGCGGATTTTCTGAGTCGTCAGACATTACATCCGGGGGAGTGGGAACTCCATCCGGAAATCTTTGCCCAAATTACTCAACTGTGGGGCATTCCAGACATGGATCTGATGGCCTCTCGTCAGAACTTCAAGGTTCCTTGCTACGGGTCCAGATCCAGGGATCCCAAGGCGACTCTAGTAGATGCACTAGTAGCACCTTGGACCTTCAAACTAGCTTATGTATTCCCGCCGTTTCCTCTCATCCCCAGGCTGGTAGCCAGGATCAATCAGGAGAGGGCGTCGGTGATCTTGATAGCTCCTGCGTGGCCACGCAGGACTTGGTATGCAGATCTGGTGAATATGTCATCGGCTCCACCATGGAAGCTACCTTTGAGACGAGACCTTCTTGTTCAAGGTCCGTTCGAACATCCGAATCTGGTCTCACTCCAGCTGACTGCTTGGAGATTGAACGCTTGATCTTATCAAAACGAGGGTTCTCAGATTCTGTTATTGATACTCTTGTTCAGGCCAGAAAGCCTGTAACTAGAAAAATTTACCACAAAATATGGAAAAAATATATTTGTTGGTGTGAATCTAAAGGATTCCCTTGGGACAAGGTAAAAATTCCTAAGATTCTATCCTTTCTTCAAGAAGGATTGGAGAAAGGATTATCTGCAAGTTCCTTGAAGGGACAGATTTCTGCCTTGTCTGTGTTACTTCACAAAAAGCTGGCAGCTGTGCCAGATGTTCAAGCCTTTGTTCAGGCTCTGGTTAGAATCAAGCCTGTTTACAAACCTTTGACTCCTCCTTGGAGTCTCAACTTAGTTCTTTCAGTTCTTCAGGGGGTTCCGTTTGAACCCTTACATTCCGTTGATATTAAGTTATTATCTTGGAAAGTTTTGTTTTTGGTTGCAATTTCTTCTGCTAGAAGAGTTTCAGAATTATCTGCTCTGCAGGTTCTCCTCCTTATCTAGTGTTCCATGCAGATAAGGTGGTTTTACGTACTAAACCTGGTTTTCTTCCGAAAGTTGTTTCTAACAAAAACATTAACCAGGAGATAGTCGTGCCTTCTTTGTGTCCGAATCCAGTTTCAAAGAAGGAACGTTTGTTGCACAATTTGGATGTTGTTCGCGCTCTAAAATTCTATTTAGATGCTACAAAGGATTTTAGACAAACATCTTCCTTGTTTGTTGTTTATTCTGGTAAAAGGAGAGGTCAAAAAGCAACTTCTACCTCTCTCTCTTTTTGGATTAAAAGCATCATCAGATTGGCTTATGAGACTGCAGGACGGCAGCCTCCTGAAAGGATCACAGCTCATTCCACTAGGGCTGTGGCTTCCACATGGGCCTTCAAGAACGAGGCTTCTGTTGACCAGATATGTAAGGCAGCGACTTGGTCTTCACTGCACACTTTTACCAAATTTTACAAGTTTGATACTTTTGCTTCTTCTGAGGCTATTTTTGGGAGAAAGGTTTTGCAAGCCGTGGTGCCTTCCATTTAGGTGACCTGATTTGCTCCCTCCCTTCATCCGTGTCCTAAAGCTTTGGTATTGGTTCCCACAAGTAAGGATGACGCCGTGGACCGGACACACCTATGTTGGAGAAAACAGAATTTATGTTTACCTGATAAATTACTTTCTCCAACGGTGTGTCCGGTCCACGGCCCGCCCTGGTTTTTTAATCAGGTCTGATAATTTATTTTCTTTAACTACAGTCACCACGGTATCATATGGTTTCTCCTATGCAAATATTCCTCCTTTACGTCGGTCGAATGACTGGGGTAGGCGGAGCCTAGGAGGGATCATGTGACCAGCTTTGCTGGGCTCTTTGCCATTTCCTGTTGGGGAAGAGAATATCCCACAAGTAAGGATGACGCCGTGGACCGGACACACCGTTGGAGAAAGTAATTTATCAGGTAAACATAAATTCTGTTTTAAATGGGCTGAGAACTCTTTCCCACCCCCTATGGAGATTGATTTCTGATATTGCCTCTTATTTACATAGGTTTTTCTTTATTTTATTTCAAATCAATAGTTATTTTAGATTCCCCCCCCCCCCCCCCCGTGATTCTCTGTATCCCTAGAAGTAAACTTTCCAGTGTCTCCGTTTCCCATGCCTTTTTCCACTTCTGTACCTCCAGGAAGTGACATATATTTAGGTTGCACTGATCTTTGTAGTATTTAAAAATAGCTAAGCCCCATGGTACAGTTACAGGTGGGGCAGGTGAGTTGGAAGAACACACATTTGGGAATTGCAACTTCATACACTAGGATGTAGTACAAGCCATAATTCATTTCTACAAGATTTAAAAGGACATGAGTTGCTTCCAGTTCCCTAGGAGGGCTACATCATAGATAAATATTTAAATTATGCATGTGTTTATAGTTGTACATTTATTTTATTTTTGCACTTCTTTTTTTTTTTAATTTTTTTTTTATCTCTTAAAGGGACATTGCAATCAATGTTTTTGTTTGTTATATTCCTGTCCTGAATCAGTTAATGATTTCTTGTCATACTTGCAGAGGCGTCATCCCTCTTCTCCACCCCAGTAAAGCAGCGGAAGCTGTAGCTATCAGCCAGGAAGGATTAATAGGGAGGACAAAAGAGGTACTAAAGTATTCATTCTAATTTACATTGAATGGTCTTAAATTGACATCAAATTCCAAATTAAACTTTCATGGATCAGACAGAGCATGCAATTTAAACAACTTTCCAATTTACCTGTGATTTGCTTATTTCTCTTGGTATCACATATTTTTTTTTCTATAAAGCATACCTAGGTAGGCTCAGGATCAGCATGTACTGCTGGGAGCTAGCGGCTAATTAGTGGCTATACATATATGCCTCTTGTTGTTGGCTCACCATATGAGCTCAGCTAGCTCCCAGTATTATAGCTGCTCCTTCAACAAAGAATACCAAGAGAATGACGCAAATTTAATAGATTAAATTGGAAAGGTGATTAAAATGTTATTCTTCAGGATCTGTTCCAGTACAACACAAGCTGTAGTGCTCCTGCTATAATTCGGTATGTTATTGTGACTGCTTGTTGCCATAGCAGATCACATGCAAAGGGGTCCCTGTATATATTTGTATGTCCCACAAATGATTGTGTATCCAGCATTGTAAATTGGAGACCTGACCCCTTTTGATCAGTTCACTTTATTCACATTACACAGCTCATTTCCAAATTCCAGCTGACCGCTCATGGGCGGGAGTCTTTTTTTTTTTTTTTTTTTTTTTTTTTTTTTTGTGTGCATTAAAAAAGTTCTCCTGTTTATGACTTTCCAAGAGGTGTATTCCCGAAGTGTTCTTGATTTGTACTTACAAAGTGACAGTGCTAAATAATATTTTTTTTTGCAATGCAGTGTTTAATTGCTGACATGCTATGAGTTTAATGTCAGATGAAACTATCGTGTAAATATGAGTAAGTGGTGCGTTCATTTATTTTTGAATGGGAAAATAAGTGTTAAAGGGACATGAAACCCCACTTTTTCTTTCATGATTCATATAGAGCATAGAATTATAAGCAACTTTACAATTTACCTCATCAATTTTGCTTCATTTTCATAGTTTCCTTTGCTGAAAGAGCAGCAATGCACTACTGAAAGCTAGCTGAATACATATAGTGAGCCAATGACAAGAGGCAAATATTTGCTGGCACCAATCACCAGCTAGCTCCCAGTAGTGTAGGATATGTACATATTCTCTCTCTTCCTTTTTTTTTTTTTTTTTTTTTTTTAAACACAGGACGCCAAAAGAACAAAGCACATTTGAAAATAGAAGTAAATATTACATGATTAATAATGCAAGTTTAATTTTGACTTTCTTATCCCTTTAAGTAAAAATATTAAATTAAACTATTAAGTATTTGGTTTTGTACTTCCAAGTAATCCTCACTGGCTGATAAGACCAGTTGCCTCTATTGGTGGAGAGAGACATGCCTCTGCGAGTATTACAAGAAGCATTCATTTATTAAGGACAAGGACTTTATTTTTTTTTTATTTTTTAAAATTCCGTCTTTTAGATGATACAAAAAAATATTGACTGCAATATCCCTTTAAGGATCTTTGTATGTGTCAGCCATATTAAGAACATATCAAAGATGTTTGGAATTTCTGTTTCAGCTTAATTATTGTAAACTAGTGTTAAAGCCCGTGTACACGGGCCAAAATGTTCCCCTCCAAGATACTTTCTCTTGCCTTTATTCTTCCCCCTCCCTACATGCTAATATCCCCCTGTACCTCCTCCTCCTTCCTTCCACCTCCCTTCCACTCTTACCATACATTTTTTTTTTTTTCTGTAGAGTAGCAGTCCCACGTGTTACCGCACCACCGCTGATCGGCTTCAGTACCTCTGCATGACTATTTCTGCACTGCCCCACTCGTGGGGTATGCGGAAATAGCGCAATCTCGCTACTTTAGTGAGATCGTGACAGAGAGAGGCCCAGGGCTTAACGACCAGTGTCGTCCTCGCGCAGTCTCTACTGCACATCAGTGCTGGTCGTTAAGGCCAGATATGTTTGTCTTGCGCAGTCTTTACTGCGCATGACTGTTCCGGACAAACATACTTGGCCTTTTATTATATAGGATTAACGTTGCCCACCTTTTAATCTACAAGTTCTCTGATTGAGAAATGAACTGCTTGATTGAACCCTATTTAGTCACATGCGCTCATGATTGATTCAGAAATCTAGGTGGATTTGAGTCAGAGGCTGACACAGTACACATTTTATTTTAGTAGTTCAACCTGTTACATCACTAGCGGCCTGCATAGACCACAAATCTCCTCTCTCACTAGGTTACTATGTGACCACGTAAATCATTACAAATATATTTGGTTATGTATCCCTAAATATATTCATGTTTACATTTCCCGGGCTTTGTTTACATTTCCAGCAGTCAAGAAAAAAGAAATAAAAAGCACATGCTTATAATGTTTAATTATTACCTCTGTGCAGGTATTGGAGATAAACAAGCAGGGCATTGTGTTATTTAAAGGGAAAGTAAATACTTTGCAGTTGTACTATACAATGTATAATTGTTTACAATAAATATAAGCTTTGTAATATGCCATATTATTCATTTTGCCCTTCTTTTCCTGTAATTTTATATCTGAAAATGAAGTTTTCCCAATTCTCAGACTTGCAAGTATACTTGACATACTTCACAAGAATAACCCTACTACATATCTGTTCTTAAAGGAATAGTCTAGTATAATCTTGTAATTTCAAATCAACTCAGATCACATCAGACTTTCCCAGGTTTAGTCACAAAGCTACCTGGCTAGTTAGTGACCATCCTTAAAGGGGGATTTATTCACATCCATACTGTTTAGGTTTATCCTCTCTGTAATAGATACTATATTTTAAAAGGAGGTTTAAAGGAATATGAAAAAATTTTTTTGTTCTTTCATGATTCAGATAGAGCATGCGATTTTAAGCAACTTTCTAACTTACTCCAATTATATTTTTTTCTTAATTCTTTTTGTATCTTTATTTGAAAAGCAGGAATGTAAGCTTAGGAGCCTGCCCATTTTTAGTTTAGCGCCAGGGTAGCGCTTGCTGATTGGTGGCTACATTCTTTATATAAAAAAAAAAACATTCTAAACAGTGATTGCTTGATCAGTGCAAGAGCTTATGCGTATCCTTGTATCTCCATAGTAAAAGAGACCTTTAAAATAAATTTTGAGCATTGTCTTATGTCAAAGGAATGCAATAGAATGCAACATTTTGCTAAGTAAATTTAGCTTTTATTGGTTTAAAAACATAATTTATGCTTACCTGATAAATTTATTTCTCTTGTAGTGTGTTCAGTCCACGGGTCATCCATTACTTATGGGATATATTCTCCTCCCCAACAGGAAGTTGCAAGAGGATCACCCAAGCAGAGCTGCTATATAGCTCCTCCCCTCACATGTCATATCCAGTCATTCGACCGAAACAAGACAAGAAAGGAGAAACCATAGGGTGCAGTGGTGACTGGAGTTTTAATTAAAATTTAGAACTGCCTCAAAAAAGACAGGGCGGGCCGTGGACTGAACACACTACAAGAGAAATAAATTTATCAGGTAAGCATAAATTATGTTTTCTCTTGTTAAGTGTGTTCAGTCCACGTGTCATCCATTACTTATGGGATACCAAAGCTAAAGTACACGGATGATGGGAGGGACAAGGCAGGAACATTAAACAGAAGGAACCACTGCCTGTAGAACCTTTCTCCCAAAACCAGCCTCCGAAGAAGCAAAAGTGTCAAATTTGTAAAATTTTGAAAAGGTATGAAGTGAAGACCAAGTTGCAGCCTTGCAAATCTGTTCAACAGAGGCCTCATTCTTAAAGGCCCAGGTAGTAATTCTTTCAGGAGGCTGCTGTCCAGCAGTCTCATAGGCTAAACGTATTATGCTACGAAGCCAAAAAGAGAGAGGCCGAAGCCTTTTGACCTCTCCTCTGACCAGAATAAACGACAAACAGAGAAGAAGTTTGCCGAAAATCTTTAGTTGCCTGTAAGTAGAACTTTAGGGCACGGACTATGTCCAGATTATGCAAAAGACGTTCCTTCTTTGAAGAAGGATTAGGACACAATGAAGGAACAACAATCTCTTGATTGATATTCCTGTTAGAAACAACCTTAGGTAAAAACCCAGGTTTAGTACGCAGAACTACCTTGTCTGAATGAAAAATCAGATAAGGAGAATCACAATGTAAGGCAGATAACTCAGAGACTCTTCGAGCCGAGGAAATAGCCATCAAAAACAGAACTTTCCAAGATAAAAGCTTAATATCAATGGAATGAAGGGGTTCAAACGGAACACCCTGAAGGACTTTAAGAACCAAGTTTAAGCTCCACGGAGGAGCAACAGTTTTAAACACAGGCTTAATCCTAGCCAAAGCCTGACAAAAAGCCTGGACGTCTGGATTCTCTGCCAGACGTTTGTGTAAAAGAATAGACAGAGCAGAAATCTGACCCTTTAACGAACTAGCGGATAAACCCTTTTCTAAACCTTCTTGTAGAAAAGCCAATATCCTAGGAATCCTAACCTTACTCCATGAGTAACTCTTGGATTCACACCAATATAAATATTTACGCCATATCTTATGGTAAATTTTTCTGGTAACAGGTTTCCGAGCCTGTATTAACGTATCAATAACAGACTCCGAAAAACCACGCTTCGATAGAATCAAGCGTTCAATCTCCATGCAGTCAGCCTCAGAGAAATTAGGCTTGGATGGTTGAAAGGACCCTGAATTAGAAGGTCCTGCCTCAGAGGCAGAGACCATGGTGGACAGGACGACATGTCCACTAGGTCTGCATACCTCCTGTTTGATCCTGGCAATCAGTCGAGGTAGCAACGGAAATGGTGGAAACACATAAGCCATGTTGAAAACCCAAGGGGCTGCTAGTGCATCTACCAGCACCGCTCCCGGGTCCCTGGACCTGGATCCGTAACAAGGAAGCTTGGCGTTCTGGCGAGATGACATGAGATCCAGCTCCGGTTCGCCCCAACGAAGAATCAGTTGAGCAAACACCTCCGGGTGAAGTTCCCACTCCCCCGGATGAAAGGTCTGGCGACATAGAAAGTCCGCCTCCCAGTTCTCCACGCCTGGGATGTAGATCGCTGACAGGTGGCAAGAGTGAGACTCTGCCCAGCGAATTATCTTCGAGACTTCCAACATCGCTAGGGAACTCCTGGTTCCCCCTTGATGATTGATGTAGAAACAAAAATGAAGCAGCACCACCAAACAGCGTTTCTTCAAGGTGTTTTATTCAGCTTGAGGAGTAGCCAGACCCAATAAAGTTAAACAACAACGTTTCGGACACAGTCCTTAGTCATGTCTCATACATGACTAAGGACTGTGTCCGAAACGTTGTTGTTTAACTTTATTGGGTCTGGCTACTCCTCAAGCTGAATAAAACACCTTGAAGAAACGCTGTTTGGTGGTGCTGCTTCATTTTTGTTTCTACATTTGCATTTGTGGGTTCTGGCAGGAACCTGGACGCTGGCACACCTTCAAACATTCCCTGTGCTGGATATATATGACTATTCCCTTGATGATTGATGTAAGCCACAGTCGTGATGTTGTCCGACTGAAATCTGATGAACCTCAGTGTTGCTGAGGCCAAGCTAGAAGAGCATTGAATATTGCTCTTAATTCCAGAATGTTTATTGGGAGGAGTTTCTCCTCCTGAGTCCACGATCCCTGAGCCTTCAGGGAGTTCCAGACTGCACCCCAGCCTAGTAGGCTGGCATCTGTTGTTACAATCGTCCAATCTGGTCTGCGAAAAGTCATTCCTTTGGACAGATGAACCCGCGACAACCACCAGAGAAGAGAATCTCTGGCCTCCTGGTCCAGATTTAGTAAAGGGGACAGATCTGAGTAATCCCCATTCCACTGACTTAGCATGCATAGTTGCAGCGGTCTGAGATGTAGGCGGATGTAGGCGCGCAAATGGCACTATGTCCATTGCCGCGACAATTAAGCCGATTACTTCCATGCACTGAGCTACTGATGGGCTTGGAATGGAATGAAGGACACGGCAAGCATTTAGGATTTTTGATAACCTGGACTCCGTCAGGTAAATCTTCATCTCTACAGAATCTATAAGAGTCTCTAGAAAGGGAACCCTTGTGAATGGGAACAGAGAACTCTTTTCCATGTTCACTTTCCACCCATGCAACCTCAGAAATGCTAGAACTATCTCTGTATGAGACTTTTCATTTTGAAAAGTTGACGCTTGTATCAGGATGTCGTCTAGGTACGGAGCCACCGCTATGCCTCGCGGTCTTAGTACCGCCAGAAGCGAGCCCAAAACCTTTGTAAAAATTCTCTGGGCCATAGCCAACCCGAAGGGAAGAGCTACAAACTGGTAATGCCTGTCTAGAAAGGCAAACCTTAGGTACCGATAATGATCCTTGTGAATCGGTATGTGAAGGTAGGCATCCTTCAAGTCCACTGTGGTCATATACTGACCCTCTTGGATCATGGGTAGGATGGTTCGAATAGTTTCCATTTTGAACGATGGAACTCTTAGGAATTTGTTTAAGATCTTCAGGTCCAAGATTGGCCTGAAGGTTCCCTCTTTTTTGGGAACCACAAACAGATTTGAGTAAAAACCTTGCCCTTGTTCCGTCCGCGGAACCGGGTGGATCACTCCTATTACTAAGAGGTCTTGTACACATCGTAGAAATGCCTCTTTCTTTATTAGGTTTGTTGATAACCTTGACAGATGAAATCTCCCTTGTGGAGGAGAAGTTTTGAAGTCCAGAAGGTATCCCTGAGATATGATCTCCAACGCCCAAGGATCCTGGACATCTCTTGCCCAGCCAGGCCTGGGCGAAGAGAGAAAGTCTGCCCCCCACTAGATCCGTTTCCGGATAGGGGGCCCTTTATTCATGCTGTCTTAGGGGCAGAAGTAGGTTTTCTGGCCTGCTTGCCCTTGTTCCAGGACTGGTTGCCTTTCCAACCCTGTCTGTAACGAGTAGCAGTCCCTTCCTGTTTTGGAGCGGAGGAAGTTGATGCTGCTCCTGCCTTGAAATTACGAAAGGCACGAAAATTAGACTGTTTGGCCTTTGATTTGGCCCTGTCCTGAGGAAGGGTGTGACCCTTACCTCCAGTAATGTCAGCAATAATTTCTTTCAAGCCGGGCCCGAATAAGGTTTGCCCTTTGAAAGGAATATTAAGCAATTTAGATTTAGAATTTACATCTGCTGACCAGGATTTAAGCCATAGCGCTCTGCGCGCCTGGATGGCGAATCCGGAGTTCTTAGCCGTTAGTTTGGTTAAATGCACAACGGCATCCGAAACGCATTAGCTAGCTTAAGGGCTTTAAGCTTGTTCATAATCTCATCCAATGGTGCTGTGCGAATAGCCTCTTCCAGAGACTCAAACCAGAATGCCGCTGCAGCAGTGACGGGCGCAATGCATGCAAGGGGCTGTAATATAAAACCTTGTTGAACAAACATTTTCTTAAGGTAACCTTCTAATTTTTTATCCATTGGATCTGAGAAAGCACAACTATCCTCCACCAGGATAGTGGTACGCTTGGCTAAAGTAGAAACTGCTCCCTCCACCTTAGGGACCGTCTGCCATAAGTCTTGTGTGGTGGCGTCTATTGGGAACATTTTTCTAAATATCGGAGGAGGGGAAAAGGGCACACCGGGTCTATCCCACTCCTTGCTAATAATCTCTGTAAGCCTTTTAGGTATAGGAAAAACGTCAGTACACACCGGTACCGCATAGTATTTATCCAGCCTACATAATTTCTCTGGGATTGCAACCGTGTCGCAATCGTTCAGAGCCGCTAACACCTCCCCTAGCAATACACGGAGGTTCTCAAGCTTAAATTTAAAATTTGAAATTTCTGAATCCGGTCTCCCCGGATAAGATCCGTCACCCACAGAATGAAGCTCTCCGTCCTCATGTTCTGCAAATTGTGACGCAGTATCGGACATGGCTCTCGTGTCATCGGCGCGCTCTGTTCTAAACCCAGAGCTATCGCGCTTGCCTCTTAACTCAGGCAAATTAGATAATACTTCTTTCATAACATTAGCCATATCATGCAAAGTGATTTGTAAGGGCCTTGATGTACTTGGCGCCACAATCTCACGCACCTCCTGAGCGTGAGGAGAGTTAGGCGGCATAACTTCCCCCTCGTTGTCTGGTGATAATTTCTTTACCGGTAAAGACTGACTTTTATTTAAAGTAACATCAATACAATTGGTACACATATTTCTATTGGGCTCCACATTGGCTTTAAAACATAATGAACAAGCAGATTCATCTGTATCAGATATGTTTAAACAGACTAGCAATGAAGGCTAGCAAGCTTGGAAAAAATCTTTCAATAAATTTACAAGCAATAGAAAAAACGCTGCAGCGCTTTTAAAAACACAAAAAAACTGTCACAGTTGAAGTAACAATGAACTAATTCAGTTATAGCCAACAATTTTAACAGTAAATGTATGAATTTAGCAGAGGATTGCACCCACTAGCAAACGGATGATTAACCCCTCAATACCCAAAAACGGATAATCAATTTAAGATTTAACGCTTTTATCACAGTCAAACACACTGTCACAGGTCTGCTGTGACTGATTACCTCCCTCAAAAATGAATTTTGAAGACCCCTGCGCCCTCTGGAGACGTCCTGGATCAAGGAGGAAGAAGCAGTAAGACTGTGCAAGAATTTTAACTGTGCAACAAGGTGCTAAAAAAGGCCCCTCCCACTCATATTACAACAGTGGGAGACCTGTTACAACGGTTTCTATGCAGAAATATACGTTAGCAATATGGAAAAAAATCATGCCCAAAAGGATTTATCACCAAAGTACCTCACAAAACGAATAACATGCCAGTAAACGTTTTAAAAACAACTTTCCAGTGTTATGCAAAGTTATCACTAAGCCTGCTACCAGTCGCTTTTACTGCAGTTAAGGCTCATACATTTATTTCAGTATTAACAGTATTTTCTCAGTCAAATTCTAGTCCCTAGAAAATAACTCAACTGCGCATACATTTATCAGCCTGATACCAGTCGCTACTACTGCATTAAAGGCTGTACTTACATCATATGGGTAACAGCAGTGTTTTCTTAGTCAATTCCATTCCTAGAAAATATTACTGCACATACCTCATTTGCGGGGGACCCCGCATGCTATTCCCTTTTCTGAAGTTACCCCACTCCTCAGAATGTGCGAGAACAGCCAGTGGATCTTAGTTACGTCTGCTAAGATCATTGAAAAACGCAGGCAGATTCTTCTTCTAAATACTGCCTGAGAGAAAAACAGCACACTCCGGTGCCATTTAAAAATAACAAACTTTTGATTGAAGAAATAAATTAAGTATAAAACACCACTCCTCTTGCGGACCTCCTATGTTGAGACTTGCAAGAGAATGACTGGATATGACATGTGAGGGGAGGAGCTATATAGCAGCTCTGCTTGGGTGATCCTCTTGCAACTTCCTGTTGAGGAGGAGAATATATCCCATAAGTAATGGATGACCCGTGGACTGAACACACTTAACAAGAGAAATAGTTATTTGCTATTTAGATCTTTTGCAATCCAGTGTTTAATTGCCGGTATATACTTTCTATAAGTGTGTTTATATGATTTACATTTTATAAAATTAGTAAATTACTTTAATTTCCCTTTTTAAATGGGAAAGAACAACTAGGCACAAGCAATAATTTTATGATTAATAAGATGAGGAGGCAACATTAAAATATGTTACAATGTATTTATTTTTTCTTGGGGAAGGGGCGTTGGGAGATAAAAATGACCAGTCATATTAACAATAATGAGACAACCAAATACAATATATATTCAAAGTACAGATAGAAAACCCTTTATCCAAACTGTTTGGTACCAGAAATGGTTTGGATAAAGGATTTTTGGAATAGTTTGGATTTTAGAATATGGGACAGTTTGGAGAGCCGATGGAACCAAGTGTAAACAACAAGATCTTATGTCATTTTGACAATATTTCCATGTCCTCATACAGCTTATAATGTAACCTAAAGGTAGTTTTAATAATGTAATACTTTTGTATGCATAGTACACTCAGAATGATAGTACAGTAATGTAATCAGAAAGGCAATGTTTGTTG
Organism: Bombina bombina; assembly: GCF_027579735.1. NCBI lineage: Eukaryota > Metazoa > Chordata > Amphibia > Anura > Bombinatoridae > Bombina > Bombina bombina. The sequence continues at coordinate 54,170,295 of NC_069507.1, read as the reverse complement.
TTTTAAATAAATATAGACTATTATTTGCATTTTAGATCACAAAAAACAAACAAACCAAAGACAGAGAAGATTCTGACTTACTGGCAGGGGAAGTAGTAATTTCTTATTTTATTTTTAAAATATTAAAATTTTGGATTTTAGAATGTTGGGTTTTTTTATTTTAATTTTTTTTGCATTTTGAAATGCTGGATTTGGGGATTTGTACCTGTATTCACCCAATTTCATAACTGTAAGGCAAGTGTCTATCAAGTTAAGTACTTTTCATTTTTATGACCAGCAAGTAATAACTAGAGGATAATGTGACGCCTCATTTGAAAGAAGAAAGTTCTCAAGTGTTTTTGGGTTTATAATAGAGAGAGTTCCATAATTATCTTGCCATTTCATATTACTCTAAACTTGCTTGTGTTAATCTAGAAGTCTCTTCTTCCTAATCAGGTGTCTCATGCCCCTATATAACCATACAATTTAGGAATAATTAGACATATTTGTGTGTGTGCAATAAATAAGGGGCCACTGGCTTCTTAAAATTAAGCCCTGGTACCCTGGTTTAGAAGCCACAAGACTGTCATGGGTTCCCTTACTTACCACCCTGGCTGCAAACAACTACACCTAACATTTAGCTTGGTGCGGCTACATCCTTTCTAGGCTTCACAGCTATGAAATACAAATGTGTATATGTTATGGGTAAAGTCAGATATTGGGTAACCCTAGGACATTACCCAAGTGGCTGTGGTTAAAGCCCAATGTATGATCATAAATCCCCCTCAGAGTGCGGAGTCACCGCATCAAACATATATAGCACGCATTGTATTTCCCCCATCTTCACTATCTTTTTTTTGCCTCTGGCTGGAGGGTTCAAGGGTGACGAAGCCCCCCTTGTAAACCTCATTCCCCAAGGTTCACTTGGGGTGGATGCCAGAGGATTGGCGGGCGCCTTCCTTAAACCACGCCCCCCAGGCGGAGGCAAAAAAAATAGTGTAGATGGGAAAATTACAGTTCATCAGGCTTTACCCACCGACGCTTACCCGGGTAATCCTAGGATTATACTAAAACTGACATTCTGGTCAAAAATTTCCTAACTTCAATATGGAATAACACTATTAACAGATGAGATATATATATATATCTTTTTTAAACGGACATTATACATCTAGATTTTTCTTTGCATAAATGTTTTGTAGATGATTCATTTTTATAGCCCATACAGTTTTTTTTTTTTATTTTTTGTTGTTTTTTTTTTTAAAATGGTTTTGCTTATTTTTAAATATCATTGCTCTGATTTTCAGACTCCTAACCAAGCCCCAAAGTTTTAGGAGAATACCGACGTATACCTACTCCAGCTTGCTTCTGTTTGTGTAAAGGGTCTTTTCATATGCTAAGGAAGGGGGAGTGTCTGCTATTTCCCACTTGCAGTGGGTGTTCCAGTAACCTTTTAAACAGAACTAAACTGGAAGCTTCTAAGTAAGTTTTTAAACCGTTTTATACTGGATTTTTATATCAGTATCTGACTGTGCATATTATTCTTTATGGTAGTGTCTATTGCATGCAGTTATATGAAAATTGGTGTATACTGTCCCTTTAAATGTAACCTTAAACTAATACTGCAGTATTGGCTTTGTGCTTCCTACTAATTCTCACTGGCTGATGAAGACAACTACTTCTGGTTTACTGTTGGAGAGGGGCACTCTGCAATAATGTCAAGAGCATTGATTTGTTCAGGACAGGAACAGGAGTGTAAAATAAATGCATAAAGACTGAAAAACATTTTAAAACATCCATGTTGACTATAATACCTGTAAGAGAGGAAGCGATATCTAGACTATAATGATAATGTGATATGAATGTTATGCAGGCCTGGGCTTGAACTCGGGTCATTTAGCTCCTATACATAAACACACTCTTGCACACATACACGCCCTCATCTGGCACACTATTATTTCCTATTTCATTTTTTTGGGCAGATGTTATTTGTTACATTATAGCAGTCCCATTGTCTGACAATGCTTTCATCAAGGGTTGGAAAAATCCTGGGAGCCTGTGTGTCTGTGGTGCCGATGTTTAACTATGTTCAGCACTTAAAGGGACACACAATCAAAATTAAACTTTCATTATTCAGATAGAGCATGCTATTTTAAATAACTTTCCAATTTACTTCCATTAACAAAATGTGCACAGTATTTTTATATTTAAACTTTTTGAGTCACCAGCTCCTACTGAGCATGTGCAAGAATAAGTGTGTATGCATTTGTGAATGGCTGATGGCTGTCACATGGTATGTGTATGCATTTGTGATTGGCTGATGGCTGTCACATGGCACAGGGGGTGTGGAAAGAGACATAACTTTTAAAATTGTCAGAAAAAAAATCTACTCATTTGAAGTGCTATTGCATTGTCTTGTTATCTTGCATTTGTTGATTATGCATATCTACTGTGTTGACTGGTCCTTTAAAGGGACACGCATGTAGTTTTAAGAATTTACTTCCTTTGCACACTCTCTTTTTATATTCACACTTTCTGGGGAACAAGATTCTACTGAGCATGTGCACAAGCTCACAGGGTATACGTCTGTATATTTTATTCCGACAGGGGTCGGAAAATGGGAGAAAAAATATTTGTTAGAAAAAAAATCTGCTTCTTTAAATTTCAGAGTCAGTGTTAAATAATTGTCTTTTTATTATGAACCTGTTAATAATGCAATTCTACTGGATTGAGTGGTCCTTTAACATTAAAACACGCTAACTCACTTTTGAAAAACGTATAATATAGCACAGTGCTTGACGAATATGTTCAAAAATTAGGAGCCAGTAAAGAATATTTAGGAGCCAGGCATATTTTTTAGGAGCCAGACAGTTGGATTTGTATATAGATATATGGAGAATAACCCAAAAAGTTAGGAGCCAGGGGTAAAATTCTAGGTGCCAGTGGCTCCCAGGCTCCTGGGTTTGTCGAGCCCTGATATAGCAATCAGATGTAGATATATCCTAGTTTTATAATGTATTTAGCCTGTTTAATAATATTTATGGACCAATCTTCTCATTGACTACCAAAGTGCTGGAAAATTTTATTGGGGATAAACTATATACTATTATATAATTTGCTTTTCTTTATTGGTATCCTTTGTTGAAAGCATACCTAGGTAGGCTCAGGAGCAGTAGTGCACTACTGGGAGCTAGCTGCTGATTGCTGGCTATCATTGAAAATTTCTAAAAAAAAAAAAAAAAAAAGGGGGGGGGCTGTCTCTTGAAAGATGTTTTTTAATTGCACATATATGGATTTGTACTTCCATGTCTCTCTAACCCACAAGTAGAAATCTGAAGCCTTTCATGTGTTTGAGGTCATATTATTTACCTTTCTGCTACTTCCTGTGGGTCACTGATGATGTCACATAGTCATGTGCAATAGGAAGTGATCCTATGCATATTCTTGCTATTTCTATTTGAATGGTAAATAAAAAAGGCAGAAATTCATGCATGTAATATAGCTGGTATGTCTGATTGGCTGTGTTACATACAGCTGGCAGTTTGATGAGTAAATATTTCTGTATATTTCTTGTTTTATCTTTTTTTTTTATAAAGAATGACTTGTGACTTGATAAGTGTTGGTTTATTTTTCCCAGAGGTCTGTTTGTTAAAGTGCCAACCCAGCTCCTCCGGTTGCCTTAGGCTATGATGAATTTACACTTTATTCACCGTGGAATCTTAAGAGTCTCAAAAAGGACTTGTTTGACCTGTTTTTTTTTTTTTTTTTTTTTTTTTACAGAAGCAGTGTGTGGGCCTGAGACAGAAACTTCTAATATAAGTTTGATTTTGTGTATGGGAGAGTGAGCAAACATCACTCAATGCCTTTTGAACTTGGTGAAACTAATTTAAGTCTCTTATTGAGAGTCTTAATCTTGTGCTTACTTGTATTTGATTGTACGTTATCTGGGCTCAGGCTGCAATTTAAAGGCACCGCATAGGTAAAAACTTTGTAAATTATTTTCATAATGTATTACTTTTCAAAGTGAAAATTGTGTGTGTCCCACTCCTGGAGAACATATTCTGCAGGATTGTGAACTTTTGACCTTGCAACATTCTACACAGTGATTGCTTAAAGGGACATTATGCACTCATTTTTTTTTTTTTGCATAAATGTTTTCTAGATCTATTTATATAGCCCATAAAGGTTTTTTTTTACAAAAATGTATAGTTTTGCTTATTTTTAAATAACATTGCTCTGATTTTCAGAGTCCTAACCAAGCCCCAAAGTTTTACGAGAATACCGTCAGCTACCTTCTCCAGCTTGCTCCTGTTTGTGTAAAGGGTCTTTTCATATGCAAAAGAAGGGGGAGGGGGGAGTGTCTTATTTCCCACTTGCAGTGGGCTTTCCAGCTACCTTTTCAACAAAGCTAAACTGAGAGCTTCTAAATAAGTTTTTAAACAGTTTTATACTGGATTTTTATATCAGTATCAGTGCATCTTATTCTTTATAGTAGTGTCTATTACATGCAGTTATATGAAAATGAGTGTATACTGTCCCTTTAATCAATACAGGGGCTTAATTAAATGACCATTTAAATATAGCAGTCTGAATTTCAAATGAGTAAAAAAAAAAAAATTTCTCCTGACAATTTTTTTTTTTTTACTACTATTTTTCACTGCCCCTGTATCATGTGACAGCCATAAGCCAATCACAGAATGCATATATGTATATACTGTTAACTCTTGCACGTGCTCAGTAGGAGCTTGTGCCTCAGAACATTTGCATATAAAAAGATTGTGCACATTCTGATAATAGAAGTAAATTGCTGCTCTATCTGAATCACAAATGTTTCATTTAGACTTTAGTGTCTCTAACTTGCAGAATACAACTACCGTAACGTGGTTGCTAGGTATGTGCATGTCGGCATTCATTGAAGAACAAATGCCAAATATGGCAGCGTTTTCAGAGCCACATATTTTAGTGTTGAAGTGCAGCACTCAAATATCTGTGCAAATCTAGCTATTTGTGTATTCCCCTTAAAGGGATAGAAAGGTAAAAAATAAAATGTGCATGGGTGCACTTCAATTTCAAATAGAAGCATTTTCTAAATATACATCCGCAAAAAAGCTTCTAGTAAAAGTTATTACTGCTTTTCTGCGGCATACTCGCATATCCTGTTACGGCCCGTGCACCAGTATTCAAACACCATGCCTGCACAGAGAGCTGTTGTGGTAGTGTGTATTGCTTCCGAAGACGACATTTGTAACCTATGGGCTAGATTTATCAAAGCTGAGGCATACAGGAGCACGTATACGTGCCCCTGTATGCATCAGCTCGCCTGTGGCAGAGCGAAATTACCCGTAGGTAATTAACATTGCACACGAGCGCAATTTTGCGCTGGCGTGCAATCCCGCCCCCTGCCCGCGCACAGCCAATCACGCACGGGTAGGAGCTGTTAATCTCCTCGGTCGGACTCAACCGCAGAGATTGAATTTCGCCACCTTAGAGGTGGCGAAGAGCTTAGGGAAGCAGCGGTCTGGTGACCGCTGCTTGATAAATTGCGGCGAACAAGTTCTTATGAGAACTTGCAGCCGTAGGGGCTTGATAAATCGAGCCCTAGAAGTTACTGTGACTCTCTGAGATGGTGTGAATACTGGTGCATGGACCCTCACTGGATATGTGCATATGCCACTTAAAACTGGAATAGCTTTTACTATAAGCATTTTTGCTAATGAAAGTATATTGCAAACTTACTTTTATTACAAATTGAAATGCACCCATGCACATTTTTTTTTTAAATCTCTTTTATCCCTTTAACACTAATAAATCCATCGGCCCTAGTTGTCCACAGCAAAGTGCGCCCTTTACTGTGTTGGGTTAGTCTGTGGAACCTACTCAGTTCTGTGTTTCACAAGTACACGGTATATGATGCACATGTAAGTCATTGGTTATTTTGGCATTGACTGCTGTGTCTGCTTGACCAGTCTCATTGGTTCCATAAATCATTGAGTCACAAGTGAATATGTTACAGCTTTGATATTGGTGATCACTATGTAGCAGGGTGAGATAAACAGGAACATACTTAAAGGGACAGTCTACTCCAACATTAGTATTGTTTAAAAAGATGGATAATCCCTTAATTACTCATTCCCAATTTTGCACAACCAACACGGTGGATTAATATGCGTTTTACTTCTGTGATGAACCTTGCTTTTAAGCCTCTGCAGACTGCCCCCTTATTTCTTCTTTTTTTTTTTTTTTTTTTTACATTTATTGAGGTTGCAAAGTTCCCTCTTCAGTTCTTTTGGCAATCCGTGCTGACTCATAAATAACTCCACGGGAGTGAGCATAATGTTATACATATATATATATCTCTATCACACAGAAACTAGTTCTGTCTAGTTGTGAAAAATGGTCAAAATGCACTGAGATTAGAGGCGGCCTTTAAGGGTTTAGAAATTAGCATATGAGCCTGTCTAGGTTTAACTTTTAACAAAGAATACCAACAGAACAAGCAAATATGATGATAAAAGTAAACTGTAACTTTGCTTTAAATTGCACACACTGTCTGCATAATGAAAGTTAAGTTTTGACTAGACTGTCCATTTTAAATGTTAACAGTGTATCAGATGTAATGTTTAAATATGTTAACATAATATCCAAAAATTACAGCTGAATGTCAGTTCTTGTTCACACATTGAAATCTGAGAATCGACCTTTTGAATGATATCTGAAAGCTCCTATAGTGCATTGAATAGTGTAGCATTAACATCTGCTTACAAAAAAAAACCTTTTTATTACAAATAAATGCAGCCAATATTAAATATTTTTTAAAAAAAATAAAAATATTTAGATAGCAAAAAAAAAAAAAGCGAGATTGGTGCATAAGCAGCAAATGTTTGGAATTGCGTCAAGGTCCGAACCTGTTGCATACAAAAAAAATTAAAAATATTTAGTCCTTTTTTTTTTTTTTTTCCCACTCCCCCTGTACCATGTGACAGCCATCAGCCAATCACAAATGCATACATGTACCATGTGACAGCAATCGGCCATTCACAAATGCATACACACTTATTCTTGCACATGCTCAGTAGGAGCTGGTGACTCTTAAAAAGACTGTGCACATTTTGTTAATGGAAGTAAATTAGAAAGTTGTTTAAAATTGCATGCTCTATCTGAATAATGAAAGTTTAATTTTGATTTAGTGTCCCTTTAATGCAACCAGTTATGTATAGCAATATTTTATCTTGCATAGAATTTTTTTTTTTTTTTTTTTGTGTGTGTGTATTTTGGCATCACACAGCTGCAAACTTAATGCAGTTCCAAGTACTTGAAGAATGATTATACAGATTACATATTTATTCCCTTCATCTTTTGTTAGGGCCATGTACACTGCGTTAGGGGAGGCGTTTAATATATCACTGACGCAATTTCTATGATTATTATATTTCATTTTCTTGTGTGTGTTTATACTTAAACAATAGGTTCCTTGATTAATTATTTGACAAAATCTGGAAGTTATAGAAACATTTATTTCCAAGGTCATAAGAGGTCAAAGCGCACTTATTATAAGCAATACTTTGTTTAGACTCTGGGGTATAGTTCTGTAATTCTAAATGTTTTCTCTATTGCCGTTCGCGAGTGTGGCGTTTTCTGCCCCCCCCCCCTCATTTTGAGGATTAAGACATAATAAGAATATAATGAAATTAGTTTTAGTAATTGATTGTCCCTTCCAATCACATCCAAGTATTTTCATATTCCTATGCTGCATAGTAATTTCTGAGAAATGCATTCATGCTTGCATTGTTTTAATGGGATATGGAAATGGAAAACAATATCATTTGAATTAAGTGCTGCACATTACATCCAAATGAATGATCTAAAAAGGGTCAGTGTATTACTTCTTCTACCTTCTCATTTCCGCCATGTCAGCCAATCAAAAGCTTGGGGCAGAGTAAATGGACCTTCTGGTTCTTGCTTGTCCTGAAAAATCTGTTTCTGCCTATACTTTGTGTTCTTCTTAATAAACAAAATATATCTTGTGCTGGTTTCAATATACCGAAGCCATTTTACTTAACTAATTGTTTTTATGAAATGTATAATTTAAAGGGATACTAAACCCAATTTTTTTCTTTCATGGTTCGGATAGAGCATGCGATTTTAAGCAGCTTTCTAATTTTACTTCTATTAATAATTTTTCTTCGTTCTCTTGATATCTTTATTCGAAAAAGCAGGAATAAAAGCTTTGGAGCCGGCCCATTTTAATTTGAAAACCTGGGTTGCGCTTGCTGATTGGATGGCTAAATGCAGGCACCAATCAGCAAGCCCTATCCACGGTACTGAACTAAAAATAGGCCGGCTCCAAAGCTTTCATTCCTGCCTTTTCAAATAAAGATAGCAAGAGAACAAATACAAATTGATAATAGGAATAAATTAGAAAGTTGCTTAAAATTGCATGCTCTATCTGAATAATGAAAGAAAAAAAATTGGGTTAATTATCCCTTTAACATATGCTCTTCATATGTATGGTGGAATATCCCTTTTAACATTGTAATTCATTACAATGTTTGGTAGTTATTTAAAGCTTTAACTATGTGTGTGTATAAAAAAATGTGTGTGTATATTTTGGAAAACAAATATAAGCCAAAGCATTTCGGGATTAAAGGGACAGTGTACACCAATTTTCATATAACTGCATGTAATAGACACTACTATAAAGAACAATATGCACAGATACTGATCTAAAAATCCAGTATAAAACCTTTTAAAAACTTGCTTAGAAGCGCCCAGTTTAGTACGGTTGATGAGGTTAGGCTGGGACACCCAGTGAAAGGGGCTAAGAAAGCAGGAAATGCAGACACTCCTCTCCTCCCCTCCCCCCCTTCCCTGCATTTGAAACGACCCATTACACAAACAGGAGCTGCATAGTAGCACTATATATGTATGTAAACCCTACATACACTGATTCTTTTCCGCCCCTGTTTACAAATGCTTTAATACACATAACCCACAATTGAATCTGAATGGCAGATACATACAAGGGTTTTGGTGACTCATTGAGTACTTCCCGTGTTTGAGTCTCACAGGAGAAATCAAACTGGTTCTCCATAATGTATCATATTCTCCCAGTCTCATTTACCAGATAGGATTTAATTTACAGATACAAGGTCACTTTTCGTTGAAGCAGCGTGAGTTGACTACAGTAACACATACACAATCCTAAATGCCAATCCTAATATACCCTTTAAACTCTTGTTAGTAAATAGAAGTATTTTCAGAACTGGCCATGGTAACAGTTTTGTGATGGCTGCAAATTAAACCATAAATGTTTTTCAATAAATACCCATTATCTTTTACAGAATTATGCAATTCCTCTCCAGTGTCCTAAATCAGTAACTAAGGGCTAGTTTCCGTTGAGGTGGTAAAGTTTGAAAACTGGGCGTAACTTAAAAAATCTCCATAGACTTTAATGAATAGAGACCTGTTTTTATCACCAGTTTTTACACTTTTCTACCTCAATGGAAGCTAGGCCTAAGTCTGTATGTATAATTACAAAGCCCCCCCGCATCTTGCTCTGTAGGCTGTGAAATAGCCCCCTTCTGGAAAATGTTCTTGTGATATCCCTAACTACAGACAATGTAATGGCATTTGGTGAAACTGGTAGGGAAAGGCACATATTTTAGAACATTTTTTTTTTTAAAGATAATAAATACTAGCCACTTTTTAGGTCTTTCTGAATGTGGCGGGTGTTTTGTAGAACACAGGATATCCAATTTTAAACAACTTTCAACTTTTATCATCAAATTTGCTTTGTTCTCTTGGTATTCTTTGTTGAAAACTAAACCTAGGTAGGCTCATATTCTAATTTATAACACCTTGAAGGCCGCCTCTTATCTCAGTGCATTTTGACAATATTGCGGTCACTCCAGTGGAGTTATGTATGAGTTACGACTGATTGGCTAAAATGCAAGTCTGTCAAAAAACTAAAATAAGGGGGCAGTCTACAGAGGCTTAGATACTAGGTAATCACAGAGGTAAAAAGTGTATTAATATAACAGTGTTGGTTTTGCAAAACTGGGGAATGGGTAATAAAGGGATTATCTATCTTTTTAAACAATAACAATTCTGGAGTAGACTGTCCCTTGAATAACCATATTATGGAGGTTATTCCCCGCCTCCCTCTAGTCATGGTTGTCAGCATGTTGAAATCTGTCTTTCTCTGCATTCCAGTGCTGACCTATGTGCAGCAACTCTCATTCAGATACCTACAGTGTAAACCTAGGTTCCATAATGACAGTACATGAAATGTATTTAGCTTTTAGTGTCCCTTTAAATGGTAATATTTGGTTCTGTTAAAACATTTTATAGGACAGAATGAATGTCAAGGGGAATATTTACTGTACTATTTAAACATCAAATTTGCAACAGTTCATGCTTAGAGTCTTCCAGCTTGTTGGATTATTATACAAGTAAACTATATGCCATGAGTAGGCAGGAATATATTTAGATTTGTCAGGTGCCAGGGAGCAGATGGAGAACCAATGACAATAGGCATATGTGTGTAGGCACCAATCACCAGTTATCTCACTTTAGTGCATTGCTGCTCCTACCTAGGTTTGCTTTTCATCTAAAGGTACCAGGAAGGCAAAGTAGATTTGATAATAGAAGTAAAAGTGTCATGAAACTGCATCACCTATCTGAACGATGACTTAATTTTGACTTTCATCCCACTTTTTTTTCTGGTTCAAAGCATACAATTTTAAACAACTTTCCAATTGATTTCCATTATCTAGTTCACAGTGTATATGAGTCTGTAATTGGCTAGTAGCTGTCACATGATACAGTGGGCAGGGAAATGGTAGCAATCTTTTAAAAAACTCTTAGAAAATAATTACTGATAATTGGATATTCTGAGTAAGTACTTTGTCTTTTTATGGTGCAGTTTGGATTATGCAATTGCACTGTATTTAAGCGTTGCTTCCTTGGCTGTCAGAGGGCTGCAGTGCATTTTATTGTTCTTACTAGACTTTATACTGTTATTATTAGCTGTAGATTTTTGTTATTGTTTAGTTTTGGTCAAACTGCTGTTTTTACTGCCATTTTTATAATAAAAAAATCTTACACAAATGGATAACCACAAAAAGGTATCTAATATTAGGAGCTTTTTTTGTCTTGATTTTGGAACAGAAGCACTAAGCGATCAATTTGTGAAGATAATATCCTTGTTCCCCTTAGATCAGATATAATTTTCGTTGTGCAGCAAATCCGGCTTTTGTTACTGTGTTTTCTAATGCAACTCGATTCTAAAGGGAAAAGATTCACGCGCAAAGGGAGAGGGGGGAAAAAAAGGTTTAATTTTCATGGTCTGCTGGAAAGCGAGCTGGAGGGGTGTCCGTTATGTTCCCTTTAGTTTGCTCTGCCGTGCTTCACTTATACAGTTCAGGAAAAGCAGCGCAGCAAAAACTAAACTGGTCTATCTAGGTCAATGGTCTTAATCTGTTCTTTTTATTGAGGCATGGTCTGCAGAAAATTCTCTTGTGCATTATATCTGATAACATAAACAACACAGAAACAGGGTGTTTGGGTTTCACCCCATAAATCCCCATTATTTTAGACTATGTGCTTAACACCTTAACTCTTTCATTACCAAAGTGCAGGAAATGCATTGGTTAAAAAAAATAAAATAATAATAAATACACCATCCATATTCAGTGGTTCAATGAATGCTGACAAAGCATAAGTAACAGTTTCAGTGGCTGAAAGGCAGCGTAGTGATACTGAGAGATTATTTTTTTTAAGCTCTGTGCATAGTATTATACCTTGTTGGTGTCTATTGAGATACATTATTTTTACACTTTTTTTTTTTTTTTAAATGCATAATTGGAATGGGGCTAACACTATTTGCAGAATTATGATTATAATACATAGAAAATATATCTGCTTTGTCTCCTGGGAGCTTACAATTTATTGAATGTTCCTCTAATCAATTAGACCAGCATTGAATAGTGGTTATAAATCTGAATTTCAAATTTGAAAGGGACATTACATTTTAAACTCTTACATGTATTTGGTTACTAAAAGCATTTTATGTTAGTTGCTTGTATCAATATTTATAGTTCTTAATGGGACAGTCTACACCATAGTCATCTTTAAGTCTTACCTTAGATTAAGCTGCAAGTAGCCTCCTGTACCTTTTCTATATTATGCAGCAGGAACAGTAAAAAAAAGTTATTTTAAAATGAATAATGTTTCTGGCCAGTAATGGCTGCCAAGCTCTGCCCACTGATGATATCACGATCTGGGCTGTATCTAGGCACTCTGCTGAATAGCATTGACAGTCTGTTGAATCCAACTAGTGAACCTTTTGTGATTGGAGGCCATATGTAGCCCAGATTATGATGTCATGAGTGGGCTGATCTTGGCAGCCATTTCAAAGTGGCTAGAAACAATATTTATTTTAAAATAACTTGTTTACCATTCCTGCTGCATGATATAGAAAGGGTACAGGAGGCTATTAGCAGCTTAATCTAAGGTAAGACTTTAAAATGACTAAGGTGTAGACTGTCCCTTTACTATGAACTATGGATAAAGTTTTAAGAAAGGAAATGTAAGAGAGTAGGTATATACATTTTTGGATAGTTTGCATTTGTCTGTAAAAACGAATGTTGGATTTATTGGTCTAATAGTGCAGCATAGAAAGATCTCGGCAAACCAAGAGAAACAAATATGGCTCTAAAAAGTGCCAAAGAACAGCCATATTCGTCATTCATTTATACAATTTAATGCTAAACATCCAGAAACGCACATACCTTTTTTTTAAAAAAAACACAAGCATTCCAAAGAAATATCTTAAATCAGTGGTTGACACATATGCTCAAAAATTAGGAGCCAGAAAGAATATTTAGGAGCCAGGCATATTTTTAGGAGCCAGGCAGTTGGATTTGTATATAGATATATGGATAATAACTAAAAATTTAGGAGCCAGGGGTAAAATTCTAGGAGCCAGTGGCTCCCAGGCTCATGCAAAACTTTTTCTTTATCAATGATTTGCAGAACTTTTTGCTGTGTTTATCTTAAGGGACATTAAACACTAGATGCATATCATTGAGGTTATTTGCCTCCTCCCTCTAGTCATGAGTGCCGCCATGTTGAAATCTGTCTTTCACTACATTCCAATGCTGACTAGTTTGCACATGTGCAGCAACTCGCCTTCAAGTGATGGTAAATCCTAGTGTTTTTTTAAAGGGACATAATACTCATATGCTAAATCACTTGAAAGTGATGCAACATAACATTAAAAAGCAAGAAACTATCACCTGATCATCTCTATGTAAAAAAAGGAAGATATTTTATCTCAAAATGTAATTTATCTCACCAGAGTAAGTGCTGTGTAAACAACTATACTTCAGCTGCTGTCCAGCAAAAACAAAAATAAATAGCCAATCAGCATCAGCAGTTCTGAGGTAATGCTTTGCCTTTGCTTTAATCTCATGAGATTTTATAGCATGCATTGGTTTATCTATCAGGGCTCAACAAACCCAGGAGCTTGGTAGCCACTGGCTCCTAGAATTTTACCCCTGGCTCCTAACTTTTTGGGTTTTTCTCCATATGTCTATATACAAATCCAACGGTCTGGCTCCTAAAAATATGCCTGGCTCCTAATTTTTAAACACATTTGTCAAGTGTGTATATGTGTGTGTATGTGTATGTGTGTGTAATATATATATATATATATATATATATATATATATATATATATATATATATATATATATATATATAATGTGTTACAGTACTGGATTATTGCACAGTCAAGGACATACCATTTCTTCCTATTGAGCACAAGCTGTACATCTGACACACTACTTACTTAATTTCCTAGGAGAATTCTGACGGACTGTTCTTGACAGCAAAAAGCTCTGGTAACTGCTTTCCCTCGGTTACCCTCCTCCTCCCCCTGTTTCCTCCAATACTCCAAATTATTTTCAGTTTTTAGATTGTTCTGCTCTATGTGTACATGGTTTGAGTTGGTGGTAAGTAATACAAAGGGGACATTGTTAGTTGTATTGCAAGATAATATGATTCTTGCCATTTCAGTAGCAAAGAGAAGATGAAAATTGCAAGGTATTGCTGGTTACATGGAATATTTTTCCATCAGGAATTAAAGGCACCTATTAGATTTACAAGTTGATATCAAGGGAAATATTACCTTTTGTTAGCAATAATAATATATATATTATATTAATATAATATCTATCCAGAAACACAAAAGAGATTCCAGCACTGTTTTATCCAAAATTCTAGAAGCTAGAAGAGAGCAGCGACATTTCGGGCCTACATGTCCCTTAGTCATGCTCATGAGTAAGGGCTATGTAGGCCTGAAACGTCACTGCTGTCTTCTGGCTTCCTTTAAACCTAATAAAGAAGAATTTTGGACAAAACAGTACTGGGATCTCTTTTGTGTTTCTGGTTCTATATGCAGGGGGAATTGCAGGACCGCATTGATCTGCGTGCATTCTGAAAAGTTGGTTGGGACATACACAGTGCTGTACCTTGCCTTTGAAATATATATATATATATATATATATATATATATATATATATATATATATATATATAGTTTAATAGGCATGGGCATTTGGAAAGCTTCTAATGGCAAATGTTTCTAATGCTGGCCCAAAAATGCTAGGATTGGAGTTAACCAACTGTCACCAAAGCGTAGTGCAACAGCCATGTGTTGTTGCAAATGAGAGCTCAACAATTTGACATTTTAGTCGTGAAGACCAGTGTTTTGTATGTACGTTTTGTTTTTCACTTGTATGTAATAATGCTTTTATTGAGGATTATAACAATGGAAGATGTGTTCTGCATTTACAAAACCAAAAAACCCCTAAAAACTTGTTCCTGTAGAGAAAGGATGAAGCATATCTCTTCTCCATGTATCAAGTCCTTGCATCAAGTAAATTACTCGAAATAACACATTTTGTAAATTGTTATCGACAAGCCGTATGCAATATAATCTGACCCATTGCTACCATTAGTAACCTTGTGCTCTAGGGTGGTACTGACCTCCTTAAATATGACCCCGCCATTAGTACCCTTTGGTTGTAGTAGAGATGTCATTTGCCTTAAGTACACGTTCATTTTCAGGGCCTAACCCCTTAAAAAGCATCACTGACCTTGGGACACTTTTTTGGCCCAAGAAACTTGTTGAAAAAAAATAATTAAGTTACATATGTAGTTTTAATTAATTTAAAATCCAGGACAACAGAATAATTAGTTTAATTTCTAGGGATCTTTCAATGAAAGCTATTTCCCCAGAATTGTTAGCTTAGCAAATTGTGATGCATGCACCAGGCTCCGACCTTGACGCTTTCCAAGCATTTGCTGCGTATGCGACATATTCATATCATTTGCTACAGAATAACTCATTTTTAAAACTATATTTAATATTGGCTGCATTTATTTGTTAAAATGTTTAACATTTGCCCAAAAAAAAATCAAAAATTTTTTTTGTAAGCAAATGTTAACGTTTCAGCTATTATTATTCAAATGTTTATTCTCATAGATTTCAATATGTCAATAAGAACTGGCATTCAGCTGTAATTTTTGGATATTATGTTCACATATTTAAACATTACATTTGATACACTGTTAACACTTTAATTGTTAACATTCCTGTTATAGAGGTATTCGAACCATAGAACTTGTATCATTCAAATATTAAATATACATTTTGCTTATTCCATACATAGATCCTACTGTCAGGTGAATCTGCGTTTCTTTTACCACTTGTATACATATGATTGGCAGACTCCCTTAGTGTCTTTAAGTGGTGGAAATTACGTTAAAAATCGCTAGATTATTGTCCTATTCATTTTCTAAGGTAGCATATTTGTAATACTTGAGTTTCTGTACAGGGGCAAAGGGGCTGGATATTGTGGTTCAGTGACAGTCACCTTATGAGACATTCTGTAGACTAAACTTCCATCTGTCTCTGTCACTCTGTGGTAAGGGAGGAAGACCCAAGGGGTCCTGTGTTTTTGAAGGAAGAAGCCATCTGTCTCTCTGTCACCCTGTTGTAGGAAGGACCATGTTCATCTGCCGTGGTTTTCACTACTCAGTATTCAGCTTAGACTCGCACAATGGGTCTGTGTCTGTTCTTTGACTTGTTATCTAAAAGAGAGCAAGGCAAGTACATTGTAATTTACATCCTATCCAATGATAACCAGCAAATATGTATATTGCACACCCCAGGTCTTATGTATCATGGACTATTGAATTACTCCTGATAATGCTGTCTTATAACGACCTGAAACATCACATAGACAGAATGTAGAATTTGTGTTCATAGAGATGAATTTCAATAAATATTTAGAATTCCTAAGTAACATTTTAAGATTCTAGGCTTTCTAGCTGTATTGTCCTGCACTTATGTATATGTTTGGGAAGAAATTTTGAACTTTATTTGTAATGAAGTGGGGTAGCAGATCTTTCATTCCAATTTGTTACTATGGGGAATTGTTTGTAGACTTTGTCATCCCCCGTTGGCATGAGCTAAAGGTATACGTTTGCTGACAGTTCACCTTCAATATAATAAAAAATCATTCTGAAATGTCTGCCTCCGTGTATGTAATTTTCCACATGTGCATCAGCGATTAAAGGGAAGCTAGACCCAAACATTTTCTTTTGTAAATCTGACTGAGCATGCAAAAAAAATAAATTCCAATTTTACTTCTGTTAGGTAGGCATCTGGAGCACTAAATGGCAGGAAATAGGGCTGCCCTCTAGTGCTCTTACAAATGAATAACATTCTTGCTAAATGTGCTGCCATATGGTGCTTCAGACCCGTGCATGCTCTAAATGCTTTTCCACAAAAGATACCAAGAGAAGGAAGAACATTTTATAATAGAAGTAAAGTAGGAAATGCTTTAGAATTGCAGGCTCTATCTGAATCGTGAAATAAAAATGTTTCATGTCCCTTTAATGAATTGCTAAATAACTAGATACAAAAAAAATCTTTTTTTAAAAATTATTTTTTGAAATTAATTAATTAAAGGGACAGTCTACTTGAAAATGTTAATTTAAAAAGATAATCCCTTAATTACCCATTCCCCAGTTTAGCATAACGAACACGGTTATATTGATATACTTTTTACCTCTGTGACTACCTTGTTTCTAGGCCTCTGCAGACTGCCCCCTTATCTCAGCACTGATTGGCTAAATTGCAAGTCTGTCAAAATCACTTACTCATAAATAACATTTTGCTCACTCCTGTGGAGTTATCTATATTATACACATGAAATAGCTGTGAAGAACTGTCAAAATGCACAGAGATAAGAGGCGTCCTTCAAGGGCTTAGAAATGATCATCTAAACCTACCTAGGTTTAGCTTTCAACAAAGAATACCAAGAGAACAAAGCAAAAAAGGTAAATTGTTTAAAACTGCATGCCCTATTTGAACCATGGCTAGACTGTCCCTTTATCTATGCACATGTTAGAAACTGATGACATTGCTATCAGCACCTGCACAATATATTTGTTATATTTCTTTTTGTGAGTATTGTTATGTTGGTTTGGACACAGTTATACAGCTTTTGCATTAGACCAAGGGCTTCCTCTTTAACCTTCGTAGCCCCATACATAGGCCTGAACATGGGGAGGAAGTGAGCAACACCACTGAGGAAGCGCGGTGCAATCTGGTTCCTAGCTCTCCCAAACCTCTCAGAATCTGCTGGTTTCTCAGTCCTTCCTCTCAAAGCATATTCCATGGTATTGACATTTGATTAAAAGAAGGTAAACGCCTGTCTCTCTTGCTTGTGTGTCTCCGTGGGAGATGTAAGTTGAGACTATACTTGATGATATATATATATATA